>NC_022015.1:6157644-6158476 GCF_000317375.1 Microtus ochrogaster | reverse complement strand
GCACAGTTAAAAAGAATACATTGATGGGGGAGAGGGACTTGATGGGGGGGGGGGGGGGGGGGGGGGGCGGAGGAGGCGGAAATCCTCAATAAATAAATAAATTTAAAAAAATAAAATAAAAGAAAAAGAAAAAAAAAGAATACATTGAATCTTTCTTAAAATCCTGTTCTTATAAGACACAAATTTATATATTATGCTACTTAGGCAAGAACATAAGACTGTTCAATCCAGTAATTTCTTTCCTAAAATCAAATTTTTTGAAGCAAAATTTCTACCTGTTTAAAAGGTGTGGTTTGAGAGCTGTATGTATGTGATATCTGAGATTGAACCCAGGACCTAATCTATGATGGGAAGCACTGGACCAGTGAGCTTTACCCACAATACTCTTTCTAATTTTCATTTTTAAGACAGGGTCTCACTATACTTCCAAAGCTAGTTTTCAACTTGTAATCATCTGCCTCTGTTTACTGAGTAACTATGATTGACAGGTATTCATAACTAGGCCCAGATAGTTTGATAATTTTTGACAAATGTTATTGTTATATAACCACTACCACAATTAAAGTATGTTTCTATTAGCAACAAAATTTCTACAGTTAATTCTACCAACCAATAGCCTCAGGCAACAATTTGCTTCTTGATACTATAAACCTTAATTTTTGGTAATCTTACATAAAAGGCATTAGATAACATGTACTTCTTGTGTGTGGCTTATGTTTTTTTGTGGATGCTTTCAGGTGCACCCATGCTGTCAGTATCTGTAATTAAATTCACTGAAGTTAATGATCAATGCTTATCTGTTTCTTCTTCTTCTTCTTCTTTTTTTTTTTTT
>NC_022015.1:6127128-6157544 GCF_000317375.1 Microtus ochrogaster | reverse complement strand
CCAGGCTGGTCTCGAACTCACAGAGATCCGCCTGCCTCTGCCTCCCAAGTGCTGGGATTAAAGGCGTGCGCCACCATCGCCCACTGCTTATCTGTTTCTTAATCCCCGCTTGCAATTTAGAATTATCTAGGCACAGTAAAGAAAATTGAGACCTACATCCCCACCCCAAATTCATTATTACAGCAGTGTACTTTCATTAATTACCATGCTTCAGAAATGAGGTATAGTCACTTCAAATGAAGTCAATTCCATCTATTAAAATTAACGACACCTGAAGTTTTAAGTATGTTTTGTCATAACTATTGGTAGTATATAACTGGAAATTAGAACACCGATTATAAATATTAATTACCACTTAAACATATGATAAGTAAACTTCAGGTTAAGTATCAAGTAACTAGGTAATTATGCCAAACTTCCAAAGTAGGAACAAATCTGGATTGGCAGTGGTGGTGCATACCTTTAAACCCAGGACCCAGGAGACAGGCAGATCTCTGTAAATTCAAAGTCTACATTAAGTTACAGGACAGGCAGAACTACATAGAGAAACCCTGTTTCTAAAAACAAACAACAAAAAAGGGGAAAAAATCTATAAAATTTTGAAAACTAAAAAAGATGTGAGGAAGAAAAATAGAGGGAGGCGATAGCCTAAAATTTTATGCTCAGCTAAACTAACATTCAAAAGCAAAAGCTAAAAGTTTCCAGAACTAGCCACATGGCTTCAAGGGACAGTGCTGCCATGCAAGGCTGATGAACCTAGGTTTGATTCTCAGAAACTAAGTAAAGGAAGAACAAGAGAACCAACCTCACAAGCCTGTCCTCATATGTACACACATGCCCACAAAAGAAATCTTCAAACATATAAAAAAAAAAACAAACAAACCTGGCAACCAGTAGACCTTAAAACTGAAAGGACTATTTTTAATGTATGTTATGAAGCATCAAACCAGACTGAAGAAATATGAAACACAAAACATAAGCAGATCCAAAGGTGTTAAAATCAAGCATTCAAGGAACAACCAATTTCAATTCTAGGTAGCAGAGAAAGAGTAACACTTTTTTCATAAGTCTAGCATTACTTTGACATCAAAATCTAATGAAGGAAGACATTTTAAAAAGAGAACATAATAGGTCAAGATGTCTTATGCAAATAGATATGAAATATTTACTAACTAAACAGCAAAATAGAAGAAAAAAGACAATATAGCCTTGATGTCAAAGAGTGGTGGCAGTTCCCTAAAGTTTAATCAAAATATTCTTGGTCTTTTTTCAGCATCTTGGGACCTAGTCAGATTTATACTAGCAGTCCACAAACTGTACATATGCTTTTTTTATGTTTGAAACACTATCCATTATAACTTTTCTTTTTTTTTTTTTTTTTTTCGAGACAGGGTTTCTCCGTAGCTTTTGTGTCCCGGAACTAGCTCTTGTAGACCAGGCTGGCCTCGAACTCCCAGAGATCCGCCTGCCTCTGCCTTCCAAGTGCTGGGATTAAAGGCGTGTGCCACCACCGCCCGGCTTTTATAACTTTTCTTAAGCTGTGAAGAGTAATGATTTTCAAATCAGACCTAACTGAAACCAAAATGCCTCTGGTAAAGGGAAAAAAATAATAATAAAAAATTACTCCATGAAAGCCTGCAAGGATTCAGAACTTAGCAATACTAACTGGATGTTGGAATAAGACTCTGCCCTAAAATCTGGACAATTTTGTTTAAAATGTTCATACTTATAAAAGACTGTCCTCTTCCACACTTAGTCAAGGAACTACGTTCTTTAGATTAACAAAAGATCTTAATTTTGGTCTCTGGAAAAACTGAACTAGAGAATTAGCAATGTATCTCACTGTTAGAGTGCTAATCTAGTAGTCAAAAGGCCCTGAGTTCAATCCCCAGTAGGGTAAACAAGAGGTGAAGGAGAGCTACAGAGTCTCAATATTAACACCACTAAGTATTAAACAACAACCTGAGGTTCAGTGACAGAACTGGCAGCCCAGAAGTGTCAAAGAGTTATATCCAGGAGCACCCTTAGCCATCAAGAGGCACACTGGTTTCCTGGGGGTCAATGAGACTATTGAGGTATTCTCTAAACCAGGATGGGAAAGTTCCTTCTGTGCTCTAATACGAGCCACCAGTCACATGTGCCTACTCAGCCCCTGGATATATGTCTAGTGTGAGAAGAATCTCACTTTCTCATTTTAGTCCATTTAATTTTAATTTGTAGAAACACATGAAGCTACTAGATGAGTAGTGGACAGTACAGCTCCGGACAGCCTATGAGGCTCTCCAACAGAACTGAGCCTCACTAACCAAATAACCTATTCAACACTCTTGTCTTTCCTCTCTTCTCCAGCTCACCTATCTACTCACATTATAACTCACTGTCTTACCTACCAAATTAACCAAGGAGAGTAACTTAAGAAGAAATTTAAGACGCCAGGAATCTGTTGAAGAGTTTCCACTAAAAATACAAAGATCAAATGAGCAAAAGAATTTAAGGATGTGAAGAAATGAGAAAAAATGACAATCAACTATTAAGAATTTTACAAAGACAAAAACTGATGTTGCAGCCAGGGGAGATGACTTAGAGGATAAAGTGCTTGCCAGTATTGGTAACTAGAATTCAGATCCCCATCACCCACAAAAATGCTAACTGGACGTGGCTATCCTCGGGCACTTGGGAGGTGGAGACAAAGGATCCCTGGGGCAAACAGGTTAATAAGACTAACTGCAATAGAGAGATCCAAGTTCAAAGGAAGATTCTGCTTCATTAAATAAAGTGGACAATGATCAAGGAAGACATCACTGTCAACTTCTGACCTCCACATGCACATAGACATACCCACATACATGCAAACACACAAGTAACACAAAAAGGGGAAATATGTTGCTTGTCTAGCATAAACAAGACCCTGGATTTGATCCCTAACACCACAAAAAAGTTGGTGTCTAGAGACGACACTGCCTTCAAGAAACAAATGCGTTAAGTTAAAAATGCGAACAGCATTAGACTATAACTCAGTGATAGAACACTTGCTTAGCTTACATGAAGCGTAGATCCAATCCTAAGCACCACAAAAACAAAAAGATACTGAGAAATTAAAACTAAAGTAACAAAAACTTTCCAATTTAGTAGGAAGAAAGCAATAAAGAAGAGACAACTAGAAAAATAATACAAAAATCTGAGCCAGGCGGTGGTGGCGCACGCCTTTAATCCCAGCACTCGGGAGACAGAGGCAAGCGAATCTCAGTGAGTTCGAGGCCAGCCTGGTCTAGAAGAGCAAGTTCCAGGACAGGAACCAAAAAGCTACGGATAAACCCTGTCTCGAAAAATCCAAAAAAAAAAAAAAAAAGGGAAAATAATACAAACATCTAAGAGACGGACTAACAAAGGGAAACCTCTTAAATTAAAAATTAATCTAGGAATTACCCCAAATTAAAATATAGCAATCTCCTAAATAAAAAGACCCAGCAAATACCAGCTTAAAGATTTCTTAAAAGTCACATTACCAAGGCATTACATAACAAAATTTGTGACTATCAAGGTAAAGAAAATCTTTCCAGTTTCCAAAGAGAAGTCAGAACGGTTCTTTACTTTCCAACAGTAATCTTGGCTACTAAAAAAAAGTAGAATATTTTTTATAAGTAAACAGTATTTCATAATCAAAAAAATAAAAATGCAGAAATATTTAAAATTTTTGATATAAAACACTGAAAAAAAGGTACAACCTTCCCAGAGTCAAGCAAGGTAAGACAGCTTCCTTGCAAGCACTCTCACTAAGCCCCCAGGTCTAGCCTTAGTCCCAACATCCAGTGCCTGGCCTAGTCTGTTCACCCCTGCCTGCACTGCCCACAATTTCTGGGCCTCCACTAGGACCCTCCCTCCCATGCTGCAACCAACCTCTCGGCCCACCCATATCCCGCACATCCTTCATCAGGGTCTAGCACAGTAAATCTGCCTGATCCTCCCATCTATGACCTCCTCAACTCCCAGATCACCCCAAACTCCAAACCTGGATGCACATCCTGCACACCAGCGCAGACCCCTGTATCCAACTGACATCACTCCACCTAAGCTATTTTCACCTGTAGGCCCAACCTCAAGCCACATCCTGTGTTCTGCCCCAAGTTCTTCTGTCCATTATCAGACAGAGTTAACAAAAGTCCACAAAGAACAAAAGGAGCACCTACATCTCACCCCAAAAATACAAACATTATAGAAAATAAAGTACCTCTTCCCACAAATTATTCCGTCCCACAGAAATGTTCACCAATGAGAATTCCTAGATGAAACCCCAAGACACAGAATTTTAAAAGAACTAAAGTTGAAGAAAAAAATCCAAGGAGTTTAAAGAAGACACAGAGAGTTCATTGAACTGAAAGAAACTGGAAGAGAAAATGGAGAGTTAGCCAGAGTTCAGGCTTAATTACTATAAGGGAATTAAATAAGCAAAGAAGTGAGTAGAAAACCTGTACTACTTTAACTTAAGTATGTTTGGGGAAAAAAAAACATAAGAAATAAAAAAAAGAACTAGAAATGGCTGCTTCCGTGGAGCAGGATTAGATGCTAAGGAAGAACCAAACAGGGTATTGTTAGTTTTCATCTTATATCTTTTACTGATGCTTGACTTTTAGACATATATGTATACTAATCTGAAAAACTCAAATTATAAAAATTAAACATCACTTTTACACTTAAATTATTCAAATTTCTGAAAGTATTTTTACTATAAAATAACCAAGAAACAGGTATTTATTAATCGTCTGATGTAACACAAAAGTGCTAAAAGGAAATACAGTTAAACTTGCTCATTCATATCCAGGATGAGAAAATCTACTTAGTCTGCCACTGAAATGTACAAAATAAAATATGTGGGAAGATTAAGTCTCATATGTGAAGAAAATTAATCTCTGTATGCTTTATATAATAAATATTAAAAGTATTAATCATTACTTCATCACTAAGCAGTGAACTAGAAACAGAAATCAGCTTTGGGACAGATGATGGAACTGATTTTAACTGAGGAACCCTAACGAACAAAGAACCATCAGTACAAGCCTAACTTCCCCATGGGAAACACAAGGAGGAACTGGCAATGGACCAGTGCACTTTTCAGCACTTGTAGTTTCAGTTTCATCTCATCTTTCTTCCAGCTGACCTTTTGCCCTCTCTATCAGGTTCCCACAAACGAAGTAAACCAAGATCAACTACAGAAAAGGACAGCCATGGCATCCAGACAGGACGAGAGTGAAGTGTAGTTACTGTCTGCAGACACTGCTCGCAAGCACCTTCCCGCACCTACTGCCTGGATGTCAGAAAGGAGAACATCAAGAAGAAAAACTTCAACTTGGATTTTGTATTTTTTTTCAGAAAGTTTTTTGTGAAATAATTTCCTTAAATATGAAGGAACTGGCAAGCCTTTTCTACAGAACTGTTTAAAGCATAATACTACAGGAGATTTTTTAAGCAAAGCATTACAGATACCAGCTGATAAGTAATAAAATTCAAATCTTTCTCTCTCCTATTATTTCTGATAGCCAGCCGAGGCAGCATCTCATTGTCCCTGTTTCACAGCACTGTCATACTAAAATCAATCAACTTTTTATAACTCAGAATTTTAAAATAACTTCCAGAGCAAATGTTTTCAATACCAATGTACTGATCCTCTGAAACTAAACTTGTCATTCAGCACAATTGATTACTAGCATTAACTAACATTTCAAAAAAAATGAAATTCTTCTCATTCTAATGCTAAACATCCGGGTCTACGTGGTGACCTATCAGACCTACAGAAGAGTGAGGAGTCATGATCTCTAATATATAAATTACAAGGAAGGGGAAAGACCTAAAATTCCATTGTAAGGTGACCCAACCTAATGCCTACTCCTTTAAACGGTATCACAATTACTAGAGATGGGCAAAATTAATAACAAGTTTTAAAAATATAAACGTGTATTTTTGAGTATTTAATACTACATTTGACAGGGAAGTTACCCTACTGAAACAGCAATATTAAAAACTCTAGAAAACAAATTATCTCTTTCACTAGTTCAGAGTCTAAGATTTTAATAAAGAACTTTTTAAATTCAAAAGTGTCATCTTTGTTAATATCATTCTCAAGGGTTTCCCTAAACAAGACTTTATGTTTTAAAAATGAGGAGCTATTACAGGGAGAGACAGACTTCCTACTAGAGTTAACTGGATAGGAGGCAACCTTAGTGAGGCTTTCGTAGGAAGCAAATAAGATCGTATCACTGGCACAGTGTAAACTGTAGTAACTGAATAGCATTAAGACCTGGTGGAAAGTCATACAAGAGCCAAGCATTTCTAATACAATCTAAAGAAAAACCTTCAAGTAACTATTGAATAATTCATTAGTATTCAACTGGCTGAAAACTAGATTTTTTTTAATTTATTTATTTTTATTTTATATGCATTGGTGTTTTGCCTGCACATATGTGAAGGTGCTGAAAACTAGATTTTTTAAAAGTAATCAACAAACAAGGAACAGCTTTTCAAATGATTTGTGTCACTTAACTAAAGGAAAAGATGCTTCCATAGGAAGCACAGCTGCAACTTGTTTTTTAAAGAAAGGTGCCCTGGTGATGGAATCTGGCTTCACTTTCCATTGTAGGGAGCTTCTTCCCTTACCCATGGGCTTATCAGTGCAGGATGAACTGATTCCTTTATCCTATCATATACATATACCAGAAAGAGTCAAGTTTGGAAATGTCTGAACCTCTACAAAGGCAATGTGGCCAGGACTATGTGGATTCCAATGGTGGGAGAGAATCCCAGTAAATTTCAAGTAACTATTTGTTTCTTGCACAAAAATAAAAATAAAGTCGATTTGTTCAGTCTTGGAATGTGTGGACTTTTTATTCAACAGACCCCGAAGAATCACAAAGTTCAGCTAAGCCATAAAAAAAAAAAAAAAAAAAAAGACTTAGCCTGGCTCAGTTTCCAGAGATGCCTGTTAAGTATTCAAAAGAAAACTTCTGATATTTCGTAAGACTCATCTAGCCAGTCAGTTTCTTCCTCCTGCACTAGGAAACACTGGCTTTAAAGTAAAGCAGAATTAGAGTCTGATTTGGTTTGGTTTTGCAACAGTCTCCCTATGTAAGCCAAGGTGGCTTCAGATCTGATAGCCTCCTATCTCAGTGTCTCTAGTGCTAGGATTGGAGGCCTGTGTCTAGTGGCTCTCAAACTCTCTAAGCTTAAATGTAAAGAAGAAAACTATGGACGATTTTGATAACTATTGCATCAATGTTAAAATGGAAAAATGATAAAAATTTAAAGTAGCAGCAATCAGTCTTGTGCATAGCAACGCACAGTGAGTGAGGGGCACACTACTTAAATCACTGTATAAGACCAGCATGATCAAAATACCAGTACTGACTTGGACATAAAAAAACTACAGGCCTTAGCCGGGCGATGGTGGCGCACGCCTTTAATCCCAGCACTCGGGAGGCAGAGCCAGGTGGATCTCTGTGAGTTCGAGACCAGCCTGGTCTACAGAGCTAGTTCCAGGACAGGCTCCAAAGCCACAGAGAAACCCTGTTTCGAAAAAAGAAAAAAAAAAAAAAAAAAAAACAAAAAAAAACTACAAGCCAGAATCTATTATGAGCATAGATAAAAAAATAAAAATGAGAATAAAATGTAAGAAATAACAATATATAAAAAACATAACCTACTAGAATTTACTCTTGAAACAAACATTTGATCCAAGATTCAAAAATAAAGTAACTCATCACATTAACAAAATAGAGGAGAGAAGTCATAGGATTATCTCTATCAACACAGGAAAAAGCACTAAAAGACTCAACATTCACTATTCCTTTATTTAAAAAACAACTGTCAGTACCCTAAGATGGAAGAAAACGTCCCTTATCTGATCAAAGGCATCTAGTATCAACAATAGTAACACATAAATCACTTACAGCTTGCACCAATCTCAATGGTAAAACAGAATATTTTCCCCTGTTAAGGTGAATAGTGGGTTATTCAATAACATTGCTTCCAGGTAACATTAAACTATAGGTTCTAACCAAGAAAACAGGTGACAAAATTATAAGAAAGTAGTAAGATGGGATAAGACACACTAAGAGACAACATGAATACATAAAAAACCCAAGAAACTCTACAAATAAAAAGCTATAAAGAATAAGTTCATTTAGTAAAGTTTTTGATACAAATTCATGGCTTACCCATCGCATTTCTATGTACAAACTAGTGAAATATAAAATTTATGAAACATTTGTTATATGATAACAAAAAAGCAAATGCCAACAAAGGAAACAGTAAACCAGTAAGTAAAAGAAAAAAAAAAGCTATAAACATACCATGGCATTTACAGAGTCAAAAGGCAGGTACATGATGAACTGCAATTTTCTGTAGTCATATCAATTGGCTAATCCAATGAAGACAGGTGAGTGCACCATTTACTTTACATCCATAGACACTTTGAGCAAAGTGTTTATGTGTTCTGTATGGGGTGTGGTTGTGTCTCCTTATTTCTCTAATTTGTGTGTCTATGATGTTAGTAATGCTTGAGTACATTTTATGTAAAGTCGTTTTCCATTTGAATATTCCTCTTGAAATATTTTCTGATTTAAGTTGTTTTGTGTGTCTTGAATGTGTTAATATTAGGTCTTTACACTCCTTTTGTACCCTTTGTATAAAGCCTCTGTTGGACTGTCTTTTACTGGTCTGTGGCATATCTTCATTCTGGCAAGTGTAAATCCTTTAACTTTTTTCTTTAAAATTGCTATAAAATTGAAATTTAAAAAAGTGCGTCAGAGAAATGCAAATTAAAACTATTCTCTGACTCTATCTTGTCCCAGAGATAATGGCAATCATCAAGAAAATAAATAAAAGAATCCTTATTCACTGCTGGTAAGCTTGTAAGCCATTGTAGCGACAAAAACTAAAATAGCAGAGGGGGCAAGAGATGACTCAACTGGTAACTGCCTGCCACACAACCATGAAGAGTTTAGATCCCCAGTACCCACAAAAAAAAATAAACAGACAAACAAACAAATAAATATTAGTATAGTAGGCCACAATCCCAGAACTGACAAAGCGGACAGGAGGATCCCTGGGGTTTGCTGCCCAGCCACCCTGGCAGAATAGGTGAGCTCCAGGTTCAGTGAGAGACTCTATCAAAAACGTAAGGTGGAGCACACTGACAAAAGCCTGCACAAGTTAGACAATTTTAACAACTGGCTATGGACCGGGCCTTATTGCTGCTGATTTAATGGCAACTGGCAGATTGCAGGAGATGGGGAGGCATAGCATTCTACTCTACACTTATTAGTGAGCATGCTAGGCCATACCAGACAGTTCTAAACCGAGAGTCACACAAACCTAAGTTAAACTGAACCACAAAACAAAGAAAATTAAGAAATGAGTATGGGGAAAAGATTTGTAAGAAAGAAGTGGAGTGGGAGGGAAACAAAAGGCAGAGGTAGACTAACTGTATTGCATTGTATAAATGTGTGAAATTGTCAAAGAAGAAAACTGGTTAATAAAAATAAATATATAGATGAAAAAGTGACTGAGGAAGACACAAAACATTGATCTCTGACCTCCATACACTCAGGGGTACTGAGACAGAGAAATACGTAAGTAAATGTAAAAATTCAAAGAAGAATGTCTTGAAAGCAAAAATAATACAAACAAATCAAATATTATACAGAGTATATTACAAGTAGTACTATATATACACATACACACAAAAATAGTACAATCATGACACAGTGATGTGCTATGGAATAATCCCTGTATATTGTGAGGACTTGCCACTGTGATTGGTTTAATAAAGAAGCTGACTGACCAACAGCTGACAGGATAAGGTTAGGTGGGAGAACCAGAATAAGAACACTGGGAAGAAGAAGGGAAGAGTCAAGAGTCTTGAGCCAGTGCAAGAGAAGCAAGATGGATATGCCATACTAAGAAAAGGTACCAAGCCACATAGCAAAGCATAGATAAGAAATATGGGCTAGGTAGTAACAAGCCTGAGATATTGGCCAACCATTTATAATTACTATTAAGTTTCTGTTGCAGGACAGACACTTCCACCTACAGTGATGACTAAACCAGTCACTGAATACCACTCCTCAGTGCTATGCCTGTCTTGTCTGCCCCTACATCTTGATCCCATTTTTTTTGCTTCCATGTTTTGGCTAATATTTCTACTTTAACCAATGTGGTTATTTTTTTTTCTGCTGTGCTACTGGGATCTTTTGTTTTCTTTACCATATTTGGATGTCCACCTAACTATCTTTGAAATATACACACACAAAAGACATCACTGGACTTCACTGTTCTTGGAGTCTACTGCTACTTTCCTTAAAAAGTGCATAGCCATCATCTCTTGCTCCCATATCTATATCCACTATTGAAGGTCATCAGCAACTCCTAGTCCTCAAATCCCACTGTCTTCCCTAGCTACCACAATTACTATTAAAACAAAACTTTGTCTCTGTCAGTGCACTGTTTCCTCCTAACTTCTTGAATTACATGTTTACAGGGTATTTTTCCTCATATGTAGATTTGGAGATCAATTTCCAGCACTAAAACAAACAAATAATATCTCCCCACACACAAAATATATTGATTTGGAATTTGCAGTATAAATATCTGATCCATCTTGTTGCTCGGGCTGTTACATAATTTCAAATGTGTATATATAGAGTTAAAATTAAGGACCCATTTCATGAAACAATGGAGTCTATTAGCTGCATTACTGTAAAACCACATTAAAACTAAGTTTCCAAATTTTTGAAATTATTTGAAGTTTAAAAATACATACATATATCATGCTTTTGTTGATTGGGTTTTTAAGTCAAATAATATAAAAGACATGATATAAGATTATTTTTTCTTAGTTTTGTAGCTGTATGGAAAAGGTACAGAATTGAGGGTGTTGGGAATTGTTCATTATTTGTCAGGCATAGGTCTAGGTCATGGAGATAGTCATGAGCAACCTCACCAAAGCCTGCCCTTACTGTAGAACTCAAATTCTAGTGAGGAGATAGAAAATAAGCAATAAGCATATATATAAACACACACATATGTGCTATCACCTAATATTTTTTAAAAAGGAAAATAAGAGACAGTAAGATAACAGAGTGGTGTAGAAAGTGGTATTTTAGAAAGGTAGTGAATGCGAGATAGGATATACAAATATTGCTTCTGATCAGTGTATTTAGAAAAATGTTTTCTGCAAACAAAAATGTGTTTACTAAGATAAAAATCACTTAAAATTTAATTAAAGCACCATCTACTTACCTCGGTTTTCTAGTCTCTAATATTTACTAACGCCTGACTATAGTTTTACTGCATAGTTTAAATAAAATTTTGTAAGGTTGTGTCTACATCATATTGACAGAGTTCTCAATTTACTAACAACTCTAAATAAATGTTAATGGCCTCCGTTTGGGGCATGGCTTTACTCTGCATTATTTTGTGTATGCCTTGTATGAACAAAGAAGAGGATGATTTACCCCTCTTTAAATAATCACCTTACCATGCATACTCCAAATTATAGACTGAAGCTTCTGTTTTCTTTCTCCAAATTGGAGATATTTTTTTTCACGTTGGAGCATCCACACATATTATAAGACATTTATTTAGATATATGATTCATGAATAGTTCATGGGCGTATACTTGACAGTCACCACCTCAGTCTGGAAATACCTATTTCTAACATTTCAGAAGAAATTTTCATTCACTCTGTGAATCATTATTGTTGATACTGTTCTAATTTCTATTGTTTCCACTTTCTGATTTTGAACTGTGTGGTTTGTCATCTTTTAGATCCATTATTTTCTGAAAATGATGCCTATAAAATTTATAAACATTGTATCACTAGTTTTAATTCTCTATATTCTGTGGCATAAATTTATAATGCTATTATTTATTCTTTAGTTTATGGACATTTGGTTGTTTTCATCTGGGCAGACAGTAATAACTACAGCTATAACAGATACTCATACAGCTTTTGTTTGAACCACTTTTGTTGTAAACTACTGTTGTGGAATATTCGTTTATATTGTAAAGATGTATTTCTACCTAAGGCACCTTCTAACTGCTTTAATACAGAGCTAAAATGGCCAATGGCTAAGCAGGAGAGATAGGTAGGGCTTCTGGGCAGCCAGAGGAAACTCAGAATGAATCTAGGTGCACGAGGGACACCAGCCAGAGGCAGAACAAGTTAGACACACAAAATGGGACAGAGCCACATGGTAGAATGTAGATTAATTTAAAAATATGGGTTAATAAAAATATAGCTTAATTTAAATTATAAGAGCTAATTGAAAAATAAGCCTAAGCTAAAGGTCAAGCTTTCATAATTAATAATTAATCAATAATTCATTATTTGGGAGCTGGCTGATGGGACAGAGACTCATTATAAACTAAGATTTTGTGCTTCTCAGTTTGTTGGAATTGGGCATAATTCATAGAGATCTCTTCAAGAGAAAGAATACAAATCAAAATTAATTACAAGTATAAAACCAATTTACACTGAGAAAAAGAGTCACAGTATCACAAAAATGCATAAAAAGAATTTTTTTATCAATAATCCCCTCAAAACACTTCTACTATTTATTGCTTCTACATTTTATTGAATTTTATTACATATCTTTTGTGAGTATATGGTAAGAATATCACAGATTTTTATATGAAAAAAATTTACAATTTTTCAAAAACTGAGTTATTTTCATTTTAGAAAATACAGTCTGTGATTCTCAAACTGTTGCTGGTTATATCATGCTGTTATCAAATTTAAAGAAACTCAATTGTTTCCTTCATTTGTACAGTATCAAACCAAAAAGGTTTTCCCAGACTAGCTTCTAGCTCTATTTATTTCAGTCTTAGCTTCTACCACATTCTTCTAGTGCCAGGCAGAAGACAAAAGTTTCACCACTCTAGACATATGGCCTTCATCACTGCATCCTAGCTATGAGTCAGCAAAATGGGTACACGAATGTCTCCAGATGTCACTCTATAAAAATACTATAAAATCACAAAGGTTGAACATATAATAATCAACTTTTTAATGGTATGAAATGATAATGAATTCAAGAGAAATCATACTTTTGAATTCTGAATTTTTACCTTTACTCAGGCCGGTGACATACAGTCCTGTAAGGTAAGCTTACACAACATAGGACAGCAGTAGTCAACTAGAACTCCCAAACATCAGAATCACAAATATAAACAATCACTGCTCTATTGTGTATAAAATTATTAGCAGTTTTGGGATACTTGCCTACCAAATGCCCAGCTGTGTCTCCTGAATTCATACAGCCAGTATTTTTCACCTTCAGTACAATATCCATCAATTACATAAGACACCCAATAATTTATCTTAAAATAGGCTTTATAGTTGGATCGCTGTACCCGACTGTGGGCTAATGTAGTATTCTAGGCATATTTAACAAGGCTTGATAATGGTGAGCTTTGATGTTTGGTAGGTTATGCTGATTATAGTGCATTTCAACTTATATTTTCAACTTATGGTGGCTTTGTTGTGATATATTCCATGGCAAGGCAAGCTGTGTGTATACTCAGAAATAGCAGGAGAAAAGCATAAATCTATGCCACCTAAAAGAAATGTATACCCCAAACTCAACTTCCCCTTTCCTGAATTCCCAAACTGCCTAAACATCACTCCAATGCTACATGCCATAAAGAATGCAAATTAATAACAGTATTAAAATACTTTTTGAAAATTTTAATCTCACCCATGATTAAATGTCAATTGTGACTTTCAAAACAAACAATCTTCCCTTTTAGGATCTAGTAACTGTATTATCAACCTGATAGAAAAAGAAGTTTGCATTCTACATGAATTCCAAGGCCAAAACCCTTCGGACACACAGCTGCCAATAAAACATACTGAATAAGTAGGCATATCTCTTGCCTCACTATTTCCAACACCTTATTGGCCTTTTCTACCTAGACAAGGGCTGAAGGAATTCCTACAGCCAGTAGCCTTCAGGTTACCTGCCCACTTGGGTGTGGCCTCTTATACTATTTATGCTGGTGTAAAGTGTGCGTCAGGCCTCTTTTCTGGCTGCGGGATTTGATTGCTGTTCTCCGTTCCAGCAGAGGATATTGATTTGTGAGTCTACCCATAAATATATAACCCTCTATTGTTCTCAATTCTGAGCTAGTATGGGATTTCTTTTAAGCATCTTTCTTCAGACAAGAAATATAAACAATAAAAACTGTAGTGATATTTCATTTGTATTTTAATAAATAAAGCATGCCTGAAGATCAGAGATTAAAACAACAAACACACTGGTCAGCCTTACAGACTAGAGAGTGGAGATATACACCTTTAATCCCAGTAGCCACACTAGTTTGCCATAGAAAACAGGAGATAGTGGTGCATGCCTTTAATCCCAGCTCTAGAGAGGAATGTAAAACCGGAGGAGACATCTCTCAAACACAGTCTCATTCTGAGATTCCTGGAGGCAGGATCGCCATTTAATACTGAGATAGAGCCAGTGGCTGGCTGTTTGCTTTTCTGATCTTCGTCAGGTTGAACCCAGTATCTGTCTCTGGGTTTTTATTAATAGTGATACAAAAAAAACCCATAATATTTACAATACTTTCAACTTCAGTTTAATGTTCAATGTGAAGTTTAAATGAGTAGTTAATATTAATAATCGTTAAAAAAGAGGCACAATTGAATTGTAGGCCTTAATCAAGCCAAACCCAAATTATTACACCCCTAAAATCTTAAAACTTCTTAAAGTCAGGTAGCCTATCAGCCCCGTGGATCTAGTTTAGTAATTTATCCAGAATCATACTGATTGCCCTACACAAAGATGCCATACTAGAAGAAATCAATACCCTATTGTTAACTAGCAAAGAGGAACAGTAATATGTTCTTGGTAACAAAAATAAACAGAATTAAACATCAATACCAAGTAGCAATAAATGGGCCTGTACACATTATCTTAGTTTGTATACAGAACATACTCAGACAATACAGAGTACATATTCAGTCATGCAGCCATGCTCCACTGAAAGATGTCATTGTAAAGATACAACTGAACAAGAGTTCCCAAGTAAACAAGACAAACTACTGACAGACGTGTCAGCACTTAGACACAGGTAGGGACGTATTTCTATTTGCTTTCAGTTGCTAGGATTCAGTGTCCATTTTTCTATAAGCCTAAAAACATGCAACTCTGATTTCCTGAAGAGTTCATATATAAAGTATCAATGGATTGTTTGAGACATAAAAAGCAATTACAAGTTTTAAAATATCTAATTTCTTGAAAACACTCATGTTTTCCCTATGGTTAAAAACAAGCAAAAGTGAAAATTATAATTTCTTTACTAGAAACACCACAATTTCAATATAAAAAATGAAAACATATACTTTACAGTTACCAGCACAAAGATAAAGTTCTGAGTGTAGATTTGGGGGAAAATGTTCCCTATCAATTTTTATTAATATACTAAACTATATGTAGTAAAAAATTACATGTTTTGTATTGTCTAATAAAGGCCAATTTGAGAAAATGCTGAGTAGTACTTCTAATTAGTGTAGATTTTACCTTCTGAATCAAAATTTAAGATTAAATACTAATCAACTGAATATTAATAAACTGAATTGTAAATCTATCTGACCAATGAAAGAAGAGGCAAAATAATGCTTGTTAAACAAATTAAAGTAGACAAAGTGGAATTCCAGAGCCTTTTTCATAGCTCCTTAATATCATCATAGTTCAATTTATAGACCAAGTTGGAAAGTTCCTTCAAGAACTTCTATCTAGTCTTGGATATTCTTCTGCTGTTTCTGGGTACAGATACATTTTGATGTGCAATGAAGTTATTCTCCAGTAAACGCATCACAAATTGAAAACACAAATTAAAATGCACTTTAATCCTCTTAATCTACCAAACATCACTGTTCAGCCCCACCTATTCATTTACATACCTATTAGCAAAAAGAATGTCTGGGAGATATTTCGGGTGGATTTAATAAAAGTATCATATTACAAAACATCAATATAACTAAATAATAAGCTTACATTTGGGGATTTTTAATTTTTAACTACATACTTACTGTATATGAGTATGTAAGCACACAGGTCTACATGTCACAGGAAAACATTCAGGAAGGTTCTCACTTTCTACCTTTTTAAGGCAGGGTCAGCTGTTTTAAGGCATAGGCCCCAGTCACAGAACCTGTGTCCAAAATTGCATTGAGCCATCCCCTGTCCCCACTCTAAAAATCATTTTAATAGAGGCACGACATATTTTAACAAAATTAAGTTAAGC
Organism: Microtus ochrogaster; assembly: GCF_000317375.1. NCBI lineage: Eukaryota > Metazoa > Chordata > Mammalia > Rodentia > Cricetidae > Microtus > Microtus ochrogaster. Next base: position 6,141,238 of record NC_022015.1, on the reverse strand, counting down.
AGATAGTGTCATTTTTACATCTTTAATTAGGTATAAAGATCATTCCATTTTAACCCTCCTGTTTTAGTCACCACTGGAAAAGACTAGATCCTCTATGTAATAAGTATTTTTATTAATCCTTTGAGAATTCCGTACCATGTATTTTGATCATATTCACCACCAACTATCATCCCTAACTCCTCCCATATGTGCACTTCCTCCTCCATGTACTACCAACTCAATCTCTTTTTTGAAGGCGGATAGAATTAATACAGGCCAATTGGTATAAGATAACGCCACTTTAATATAAAAAACACACTCATGCAACCGAAGTTCCCGCGATGCCCAGAAACAGGAAACAGGAAGAAGGGGTTACCAGCGTCTGTGCACCCCAATTTATAGACATTTGCCCGAGGCCATCCCGCCCCCAAAGGGCGGGCTCTCTCTACACTTTTTTTTCTTAATTTAATAACCCAATAACTCCAATCTGTGCTGTCCACCTACTTCTGGGTTTGGGGGCATCCCGTACATATTTTCTTAGCACTTAAAATTTTGAATATCTCAAATTATTTTAGTGAAAAATTCTTCTACAAGTTCAAAACTAACCACTATTTCAAGAGTTTCAAATTAATTATAGGACCTAAATAAATTGTATGAATCACTAACATCATTTTCTTTACAGTGCTAGCAGTCTTTGAAGATAAGACCCTAAAGATAACAAAACATCAGAAGGCCAGAACTCATGAAAGAACTTACACCTTTAATGTGTGACCTGCCACATGAGAAACAGGCATCCACCATATCTGAGTCACTGTATGTTTGGCTCTTGCTACACCAGGCCAGCCTGAATAACAACAGAGCAATGAAACAATCTCTGGGTTTCATTTTTCTAAATCTTTCTGATTTGTTTCATCTCTTACAAAAACTGGTTTGCTTGCTATTAGTAGGTTTTTCTTAGCTATATACTGTGTGTATCGATTCTCTATATAAAGTATGATAAAGTGTGGTTTATTCCATATCAAATTTAGGTCACTGTAGCTACTGATTTATATCATCTGTACTAACTGGAGAAAGTCCTCTGTTCAGGTAACAGTAACTTCTATGAATTTATTTAGTAGGAGTTTATTAAATGCTGTTCAAATTTGCTTTCTGTTGCTGTCATAAACACCATAACCAAAAGCCACTTGAGGAGGAAAGTGTTTATTTCATCTTATACTTCCAAGTAACAGTCCTGAGAAGTCAGGGCAAGAATCCAGAGCAAAACCTATGGAGAACTGCTTTCTGGAGCTTTGCTAACTTTCTTAGGCAGTCTCAAGTCCACCTGCCCAGGGTGGCACTGTTCATAGTTGACTAGGCTCTCCCACATCAATCAATAATCAAGGTAATTTCCCCAGATATGGCCAAGAGGCAATCTGATTTGAGTGATCCCTTGCTTGAAGTTCCCCATTCCCAGATTTTGCCTAGTTGACAATAAAAACTAACCAGTGCAAACATCAAATTAGTAACTTGTGCTACCTGAAATGCTAATAGTAATATATGATGAAGAAGGATAAGACTTGTTCCCTAAGCTTAAGAAACCACAAATCTAATGACAGCAGTTGCGTACCTAACTAAAATACTAGGTAAAGATATTTTGACAATATTTATAAACACTACAAACTATTTTAAAAGAATATTCTATCTAAGTATCAGTAAACAGAGATAGGAAAAATTACCTGAGATAGTTTAAGTCACTGTTATTTCTCCTTGACAACTGCAACAGCCTCTTATCTTTCCACTTCCTCTATAGCTACTCTACCAACAGCCCATAAGAAAGCCAGGATAGCCTTTCTAAAATATAAATACCATAAAATTGTCTCGTGACTTCTCATTAGGAACCAATTATAATGAAATGCAAACACTAACATGGTCTACAAGGCATTTTGAGACCCATTCTTACCACTTCTACCACTCAATTGTCTTCCTAACCCCAAAACATGCCAAGCTATTTCCCACCATGGGGCCTTTACCTTGCTAGTCTTCTGCCTAGTTAAGTGCTTCCTCCCAGGATAACAGTTCCTGACCAATATTCATGTGCTGGTTAAAACACCACCTCTTCAGAGGGGCTTTCCCTGACAGCCCCACTCGAAAGCAACACACCTGTACCTCCTCAAGTCCAGGCCTTAGTGTCTCTCTTTCCACTACTATGTTCCACTTTCTATGTGCATCTTGGTATTCAACTACCTCAAGTTATCTCACTGTACTTTATTTCCTATTTTTCAAAATTTTTAACTCTATTAGAGCAAAAAGTTGTATAGAACAAAACTAGGCATTTTACATGCCTAATATTTTCCAAGCATAAAATTGTTAAACACAGAAAGATAGGCCTTCCTATAATTCCAGCACTCAGTGGGTAGAGGCAAGAGGACCGGAAATTCAAGATGATCCTTGACTAAACACCAAGTTGAAGGCCAGCTAGACTACCGGATTCTATCTCAAAAAACAAGCAAAAGAAAGATGACACTTTTTTTTTTTTGAATTTTCGAGACAGGGTTTCTCCGTAGCTTTTTGGTTCCTGTCCTGGAACTTGCTCTTGTAGACCAGGCTGGCCTCGAACTCACAGAGACCCACCTGCCTCTGTCTCCCGAGTGCTGGGATTAAAGGCGTGAGCCACCACCGCCCAGCTCTAAGAAAGATGACATTTATACTGTATTGTTGGGAGAAAGTCATGAATAGTTTATCAGGAAATACAATGAGAAAGGAGGAAAAAGAAATCAAACACATCCCATAAGCTTCAATTTTCATAAACTTGGAGAATAAAGTAATAGACTATTGTAGTTAGGAGGTTATATCAAGATTTTGTCAGGGGCTGGAGAAATGACTCATAAGTTAAGAACACTGTCTGCTCTTCCAGAGGACCCAGGTGCAGCTCCCAGCACCACGATAGCTCACAACCCATAGTAACTCCAGTTCCGGGAGATCTGACACCCTCACACAGACATATATACAGGCAAAATTCCAAAGCACATAAAATAAAAACAAATTTTTAAAAAGATTTTGTTTGGTTCCTGTCAATTTGAGGCCTCTGTATTCATGAAAGCATCTTCGGTCTTCCTCTAACATTCCTGTTACTCGGATCATGACCCCCATGAGATAACCTATTCTTATTCTAGCTACCTGGCTATAATTCAAAGAATAAATTTTTTAAGTAATAATATAAATAAGTAACACAGGAAAATAATATAAAATAAGGCAGCCGCTTGTAGTACAGTAGACAGAATTCAACAGTTCTACTTCCAGGAATATGCCCTAAAGAACTGATGGCAGAAATTCAACCATTCACGCTTACAACATCGTATTATTCACAAGTGCTAAAAGGTGGAAGCAACCAAATGAACAGATTTAAAAAAAAAAATGTGACATACACTTAGAATATTATTTAGTCACATAAAGGGAGAAAATTCTAAGATATGCTGCAACATATATACCCTGAAATCATGTGTCAGTGAAATAAACCAGTAACAAAAGGACAACTATTATTTGACAATTTATATGAAGTTCCTAAAGTAGTCAAATCAGAGACATGTTTGGTGGCTGGAGGCTTGAAGGGGCAGAATGAAGAGTTATTAGTTTAGCAGATATAGAATACTGCTCAGTTTAGAAAGGTAAGTCATTCTATATATAAATGGTGGTTAATGCCCACACAATACATAAATGTACTTACTGTGAACAAACTGTGCACATAAACTGATTATAAAATTCGACCTCAAGTTAGGTTTAAAAATTAATGTAGTAATAGGAGCGGCAGGGCTGCGTCCCCAGCACCCCGGCTGCCTGCTAGCTTATGCCCTGAAATAACAACAGACAAATTGTATTCTTTTAAACACTGCTTGGCCCATTAACTCTAGCCATTACAGGCTAATTCTCATATCCCGACCAACCCATCTCTAATAATCTGTGTAGCATCAGTCTTACCAGGAAAGATTCAGCATGTCTGACCTGGCAGCTTGCTTCATGGCGTCTGAGCTCACTTCCTCTTCTTCCCAGCATTCTGTTCTGTTTACTCCTCCCACCTATGTTTTAACCTATGAGGGCCAAGCAGTTTCTTTATTATAATTAACCAATGACCTTCCTCCATCAAATTAATACATATGTTTGTACACATATACACACATTGAAGCCCTCTTGTAATAATAGTGATAATATCTAAGTATCTTCAGGGGAGATTTATTTAACCCTTCTTGCCTCCCTTATGCCAAAGTCAAACTAGGAATCCAATCTTGAAGGCCATATTTAATTAATGTACCTTTACCATAGAACAAGCAGCACTTTTAAAGGAAGTAGCTTTATGTAAGGCTATCTACTGGTTCCCTTCCTTTCAACAGGCCTAGGCTTTGTATTCTAACACATTATGTAGGACAGAAGTAAATATCTAAGGTCTTTGAAGATGGGAGAAACTCTTCAAGTGAGCGTTGACTTCAATGTCTGATAACCTCACAGGCTTCCACTTTGATTATTTGGGGGTGTCTTAAGTCTTAAGGTTTTTGTTTTGCTTTTGGTAGGGCTGGAGAGCAAACCCAGGGGCTCAAATATACAAGGCAACTGCTCTACAACTGAGCTATACATCCAGTTTTAATATTTTCTTATCATTCCAATTCAACAACTGCAGTTTTGCAGATTTTTACAGAAGATATTTTTAAATGTTTGACTTCTAGTTTGTGTCAATGGGGAGTTTTTTAATGTGTGCTTGTTTATATTTACAGGGGTATGTGTGTGTGTGTGTGCTTTTAAGGCCACAGGACAACCTCTAGTGCCATCTTCAAAAACACCATCCACTTCCTTTATTATATGATATTCCATTACCCTGGAGCTCATCAATCAGACGAGATAGGCAGAAGACCCTACGGATCCTCCTGTCTCCACCTCTGTAGCAATGGTATTGTAAACATGCACGTCCACAATCAGGCTCTTTAAATGGGTTCTGGATATCAAACTTGGGTTTGTACAGCAAGAACTTTACTGACTGAACTATCTTTCCAGTCCCCTCAACACTGCTGACTGAGCTATCTGGACTGCCCCCTGAACTGGGATATTTCTCAGATGCATGTTCTTATCGTGATATTTTACTTATGTTTTATAAATGAAGCTTGCCTGAAGAGCAGAAGGTAAAACTAAGCCACTGGAGGCCAGGCAGTGGTGTCACACACATTTAATCCCAGGATTTGGGAGCAGAGGCAAGATGGATCTCTGAGTTCAAAGACACCCTGGGCTACACAAGGTCAATGCAGAAACAGATCCAGGTGGTGGTGGCCTACACCTCTGATGCCAGAAATAGGAATATAAACCAGGATGAGATAGGAACTCGTTCTCTTTCAGTCTGAGGATTTCTCAGAGGTAAGAGCTCTCTGGTGGCCTAGTTGCTTTGCTTTTCTGATCTTCCAGTTGAACCCAGTATCTGTCTCTGGGTTTTTATTATCTGTGCTACATGTTCTACACCAGAAATTGTACTTAGCACCTTATAGTATTTTCTACATACAAGGTTAAGTGATTGGGGAAAATTAATCACTTCAGTTTCCAGCTGTACAACAGGGCCCAGTACTTAGTTCACAGGAGTGGTAAGCACTTCACAATCATTCATATTATAAAAATCTCTTTTCTAAACTTAGGTAAAATTTTCCTGAATTATTTTTTACTATTAATATTATTATTTCTGGTGGAGAACTTAATATCTGTTTTGATTGTTAGTACTGATTAGCAACTTTTCAGAATCTAGGTTGATTTCAAAAGATCACGTAACAAGAGATTTTTTTAAACTTCCTTGTAAAAACACAAAAGGTAAAAATTTTAATTTGTTTTTATTTTCATTACATCAAGAAACTTCCTTTAAAATTTAAATTCAGTTGTTGTATACTTCTTGAAGGCTTTCTAACTTGTATATAAGGTTGGCTGTCTCTTGCATGTCTTGTGATACCTACTTCATACCTTTATTACATAAATTGCCACATCAAATTGTAATTCTTTATATATCTTCTATTATTACTGTGTGACCTCCTTGAAATACTTTGTACTTGCCATTTTAGAATCTTTGGCATATCCAAAGATATTTACAAGTCATAAAAACGTTACAGAAGTCTTCAGAAGGAACCAAGCCTGGGGGCACCTTGATCTTGATCTTCTAGCCTCCAGAAATGTAAGGCTATTTAAAGTCTTCAAGTCGCCAGCTTGTAGTATTTTCTTGCTACAGCTCTAGCAATCTAGTACATCAGTAATGAAACAAACTTAAAGACACAAATGAGGCAGATGTATCACAGCTCTACAGGACAGAATCTGACTGACACAGGTCTCACTGACCTAAGTGGAGGGGTTGGCAGGGAATCGCTACTTTCTGAAGAAATCTGCCCTTTGCCTTTCCCAGCTTCTTTCCTGGCTAGCTTTCCTTGGCTCATGATCCTTATAACAACAGAACCAGCAGAGTTCAAACACTAGCAGACTAACTGAAGCCTAACAATGCCTTACTCCAGCCCCAATCCCACTGCCCCACTGCCTTCTCTGCCCTCTTGCTTCTCTCTTCTCCTTCTGTGCACTGTGAATATGTGTTACTCTGATTGGTTTAATAAACTGAATAGGATAAGGTTAGGCAGGAGAGTCAAACTGAGAATGCTGGGAGTAAGAAGGGTAGAGTCAGGTCTGTGAGCAGACACAGAGAGAAGCAAGATGGGCACGCTGTACTGAGAAAAGGTACCAAGTAATGTGACAAAGAACAGATAAGAAATATGAACTAATTAAAATGTTAAGAGTTAGGTAGTAACAAGCCTGAGCTATTGGCTGAGCACTTATTATTTATTAATATTGAGCCTTTGTGTTGGTTATTTGGGAACTAGCAGGCAGGAAAGAAAAGTCTGCCTACATTTGCCTTTTAAAGGACCTGTGTGACACCAAGCTCACCAGATAATCCTAGATCATCTCCCCATTTCAAAATCCTTAACTTGATCTCAACTGTAAAGTCCCTCCACTATGTATATAAGGTAACATACAAACTCAAGGAATTAGAACACAGACATCTTTAGAGTACTATTTACTCTGCTTATAGACATTAAAGCTGAATATGAACACATCTTGCAACCTAACAATTCTACTTCTACACACACACTTCTAACAGGAGATAATAACAAGAATTTTCCTAATAGCAAAAGAAAAAAACTGAAAAATACCCAAGGGTCTACAAGTAATAAAAAGGGTAAGTAAATTTACTATGTTCTGGCAATGAAATAATAGCAACACTGAAAAATAAACTACAACTATCCACTTCAACATAAATCTATCTTAGAAATTGTCAAGCAAAACGTAAAGTTATAGATGGATGTATGCACTATATTTCTATTTTATATAAAGTTAAAGAGCAAGCAAGATTACAGATATTATTTAAGTACACATTCATAGACGGTTACAAGATAAGCAAGGAAGTAAACAGAGTGGAGATAATGCCTGAGAGAGAAGGATGTGATGAATGAAGATGAGGAAGAAAGGGCTTTAAAGGGAAGCAAGCAGTGACCATGTTACCTGTTTATTTCCTCTAAATTATGTAAAATATAAAGGTATATAGAGTTCTTTCTCACTTAAAATTTCAATTATAATTAAAGACATTTAAAATGAAACGCATGTCATGAACAACTAGTCAAACATATATTGTAAGCCGGGCGGTGGTGGCGCACACCTTTAATCCCAGCACTCGGGAGGCAGAGGCAGGTGGATCTCTGTGAGTTCGAGGCCAGCCTGGACTACAAGAGCTAGTTCCAGGACAGGAACCAAAAGCTACGGAGAAACCCTGTCTCAAAAAAAAACAACAACAACAACAAAAAAAAAAACATATATTGTAGGTGATCAAGAAAGAAAAAAACCTATAAAGACAGAATACCTCCTAGAAAATTGAGTGCTGAGTTCTAGGCTGCAGAAGAAAACAAAAACACTGGGAGATATGCTTTCTGACTTTTGGTAGGTCTGTAAGAATAACAGGCTTCAAACAAACACCTTTGTAACCCTTGGTATGCTTGTAAATAACACAGTGAATAGCAGCTCAAGGCTATAAACTGTCAAGAAGTACCCACAGACGGAATCCAGCTCCCCATAGTTTTGCTAAGCTATGCAGGCACCCTGGTCCAGCAGGCCTCTGTCAGCTCCTGTTCCCTACCCTCTCTCCACTTTCCGCTCTGAGATTCATTATCAGGCTGGCCGGGACGGCACTGAAGTTTGAGACTAGCCACACACTGACAAGTCAGGTACATAGCATGTAAAGTTCATCTTCAGGATGATTATTATGGACTCTGGTTTTCAAGAAACCCTCCTGAATCTCCTCCCCTGTCTCTCCATTATTTCTCCCGATTTCCTGTAACTAAGGACATTGCTCTTTATCACATAACTGAAAATACCTGGGAAACCAGAAACAGCTTTAGAACACTACGGCTGCAGGCAGGCACATGGGCTCTTTGTGGAAAGTATAGGTGGACTAGATGTCAATATCTAGGCTCTAGACCTCACTCTCACAGTATCTTAAATCATAAACTGGAGTCAATCTTCTCATTCTTCTGAGGTTCGATTTCTTTCCCTTCTTTGTAATGAGATTTCAATTAAACTCTAAATTTCTCCAGTATCATCTACACAAACATTTACGCTCAAGTAAGCTTTTCAGCATATGGAAAGTCTCTCTTCTTTAAAGGGGACACAGAAAGCCTGGAGAGTGTGCTAGCGAAATAGGCTGACCTGGTAAAGAAAAGGAAAAAGGGAAAGAGAACAAGAGATGAGCCCCATCACTGGAGAAGTCAGCCTAAGGACAACGAAAATAAACTTCACAGCTTTACTTGTGGGTGCTTTTCACTCAGTGTATAAAAACATGTTACAGAAATGTTACTATCCAATATAATTAAAAATATTCTACCACACAATCAACTTGTATTCTTAGATATGGTCAGTTCTGCAACAGTACAGATTTATTCTCCACTTGTGTATTAGGTACTATCTGTCCAAATATCTTAATCCTAAAGGAGGGCTCAACTATTAGGAAAGATAAAAAGGAAAAAAGTCTACCACAAGCTCATTAATAATAAGCAAGCTTCCAATAGCTAGAACTAATATGAACACTGGGGTGGTGATCCACAAATCCTAAAATAAAAATCCACAAATCCTAAAATAAAAATGAGTAATAAATTCATAATAATAATCTAAAGCAGGTTATGAAGGTCCTTGCAAGCAATGGTCAACGTCATGAACTTTAGCTTGTGTATAATAAAAAGCCATTGAGATTTTTTTTTAAGAGGATGAGGAACCTAGCCAAATCTCTATTCTTGAAAGAGACCTAGTGGCAGCACACACCCAACTGAAACAAGAGGAGAAAACTGTTATGTAGGCTGTTGTTACTAACAAATGAGAGCACAAACTAAAAGGCTCACTGAGGCTATAGAATAAACTTCTAAACTTTTACAATATTATTAAAGAAACTGAGAGTGGTGTAGCGGGAGGTCCTTCCACTCCTCCAGCCAATAGCCACTGAGATACTAGCCCATTGGGGCGTGGTCTCTCTCTTTAAAAAAGCAGTGTCTTCCCTCCTCACTCTCTCTTACTTCCTGCTCCGCTTCCAGCGACTAGACTCCTTCCTGATTGCGCAGAGGGCTGTTGTCTGGGACGGTGATCTGTAAGTTTTTTCCCCATTAAATAAATACCACCTTATTAATCATAATTCCAAACTGCTGTGGGATTGTTTGTGACTTACGCCTTCAGAGTGGGTTATGCCTTGCAAATTATTGAGGACATTAAATAATCTTTAAAATCTTTTTTTTAAGTTTTCACATTACATATGCACACTTTTTTCAAATAAAATTAGCACTTTAAAGAATATTTATGAGCATTAAGGCCACAGGATCTTTAAATATTTACCTAACCATTTAGAAAGCACTTGGCATTTTAGGTATAGAAAAATATCTTACACACTAACTTTCATTTTTCCAAACCTCACATTTAAAAAAAAAAATCACACATTCAATGACAGTGCTGCAAAGCTGACCACCACACTCTAAAATATATCACTGAAATGGAACAGAAATATAGTTCAAGGCCTGTCATAGCTATCATATAGGCAACTGGCTTTTTAAAACTTCCTCTTAGTTTCAGCCTACTCTTGGCATACTGTAAATTTATTGCTTCTATTAACCCTCCAGAGACTACAGTCAGCAATAATTAGATTTTCATGTTAAATTCCTGAGCATGTTTCTAAAAGAGGACCTTAACTAAGAATTGACTTATACACTATATTTTAAGAATATGAATATAATATAAATATTTTAGTCATGCCATTATTTTCAGCATCTTAACTAATATAGCATTCAAAAAGTCAAATATTACTCTAACTCTATCTCATGTAAATAAAAACATTTATGTTGCTTTGCATTTTCAAGTGTTTTCAAAGATGTTAATTAAGACATTTAAATTCTAGAAAATATTTCAACAATTTTATCACGGGAATTTACTTTTTTAGAATATAAATAATTAACAGAAAACATTCTTTCTAAAACTATGAAAGTTGTGCAAAATAGCACAATGGCATAAAACGAGGTGACGCATGAGCAAAGAGAGCCGAAATGACTTTATAGTCTACAGTTCCATCTGCTGACCCTGTGAATGCAATGGCTTCTCACCGTTGTTTGTGTCATCCTTTGGGCAGTTCAAAGGGACAAGGGCCACCCTTCGTTCCTGCCTCTTCCCCATACATTTTCATCCCTGCACATATCATTAAGGAACATCTTTATCGTTTCAAAGAAAGAAGAGCCATCACTAAACATATGCTCATTAGTAAAACATCCCTCATCAGAAATTAGTAGAAACAAGAATTTCTGAAAAGTAAAAAGCCATGAGTCCTCTTCTCTAACCGTGAGGCCTCGTTCAAAGCAATTTTGAAAGATAAAGAATTCACTTTTTAAAAGAAAGTTTCTCTCTAAAAAATACAGTTTTGTTCATTTTCCCCAATCATACCTTGAAAAATATACAGCAGTAACAATCTTCAATATTAAAATAAAACTTTTAAAAATTATTCATCTGTGACTCCATATACTTTTATTTATATACTACTGAAAGCATGAAACCACTGACTGAAATTAATTTAGAATTAGAAAATATTATAGAATTCATCTACTGGTATACAGACACAGAGAGGTTCACTGATGTCTCCAAATTTAAACAGGAAGGCCAAGATTTGATTCTTGAAGCTCTGCCTGTGAATCTAGATCATTTTCTCTTGCATCAAGTTTCACCTAAATTCTTATTTGTCACTTTCTGAAACCAGAAAAATATTTTTACAATCATCATATACAACACTTGAGCAATTAGAAAACCACTTGATCTTCGACTTCCATAAAAGTATTGATGTCTTAACTTTCCATCATAAAACACTGAAAAGCACAGATAAATATACCTCTGTTAAACTTCAACAACAGCATAAAGATTCTTGTAATCTTTGCAAGACTAAAAATACCCTTATCTCGAAATGCCCAAATAGTATTACTCAAAGTACTAAACAGTAAGTACCCAAAGATAAGCCTCTCAACTATTAGCATATACTTTAAGTTGCTCAAAATGTTTGTACTAAAGACCAGAACCTGGGTAAGGGTTTTCTACTCTAAGAAAATACGTTGTCTTTACAAACACAAACTGTATTTTCTTCTAATACAAATAAATAAGTGATATTATCTGGAATAATACCGCTCTTAAAGGGGCGGGGGGGAGAAGTTGCTTTGATAGCAAGAAAACCAGACTAGGAAAAGAAGACTAGAATTTTTCAATTTACAAAAGAACAGACCTAACAGCTCATAACTTACCAACAATTTACAACCAAAATATTTAAACTGTGTTTTCCTAAAATTTCCCTACAAAAGTGGTGAAACTATGCTAACGAGCTTTTCAAAAGTTAAAAATGCAATCTAGTCACATAAAAATCAAATGTATTCCAATCTATGAAAATTGCTGACACCATCAGAAAGACAGCTAGTCTTCTAACAAGTTTTCACTTGATAAACATTTGTCTACATATTGTCTATTATTGCTGATAGTAAACATAGACAACAAAAGGTGTAACTGGTTTGTTTTCCTAGCATCTGGCCAAATAATAACAGAGCAAAGAGAGCTCAAAGCCAAGCAAAGTAGTACATTCAATAGTAGGAGAGGCTGGAGGGTCCTCCAGTTCAAGGCCCTCGTGGGAGAGCCGGTCAAGAATACACAGCAAGACTCTGTATCAAAGGGGAAAAAAAGCAAGGAGCAACAGAAAAATGTCAAATGAAATCACTACATACTATACATAGATCAGTGTTCAGCAGGCCATAAAATCAATGTAGTGGCTCATAGATTATTTTGAAGAGAACACAAGACAGAGAGAACAGTGCCTCAAACGTGTAAAGAACAAGACACGTTTGTTTCCCGTCTACTGGGTCCCAGTGTGAAAAATATCACTACTCAGCAAAATCTGACAGCTAAGAATACACATTCCTCCAGACAGCTCCTACGGGTGCCTCTCAGAAGTGCGAAATCTCATCAGACCCTAAGGCTGCCCCTTCTGTGGCCCTGCTTCTTCCGTCCCTCTGAAAACACGCCTGTCTAAACTAACGTTAATGTCACACAACCAAAGGCAGTCCTTGGAAAGATCCGAAACAATGAAGGGAAAGTATTGGCACTAGGTAAGTGTTCTATACAGAGTGGCTATACTCTTGGTGTCCTATGTGCATTCCCCAACGCTATAGAGATACAAGTTCATTCCCTCGTGATGATTTCAATTCAGAAAGAAAGAAAGAAAGAAAGAAAGAAAGAAAGAAAGAAAGAAAGAAAGAAAGAAAGAAAGAAAGCCAGCCTATGGGGTTGGGGAGGAAATGTCTCGGGCATCTTTCCACACATTACTAAGTTTAAAGGTTAAATTGCTAAAACCTCTCCTAATTATGCAAGAAATACACAAGTCCGTGAGTTAGTCTGCAATTTCAAAATTGCATTACTGTGTCCTGCTGCCTATTCATCTAAGTCAAGTCTCAATCACAAGATCACTCTTCTGTTCTTTTAACTAAGGAAACACTCATCTGTCCTCTCGGTCATCACCATTCCTGACCAGCCCCGCACTGTGACAAGTCTGCACACACTCCACTCCTGAAGGCTGCTAGTCACCTCTGGCAGGCAGCCTCACTGCGATAGCAAGCAGACCAACGGCACCAAAATGCCATGTGCAGGAGCCTAGCCACGTCCGAAGCGGCAGCAGTCCGCCTTGGAAACCTCAAGGCAGTACCTCGGCCTGGAAAACTCCCCCTCCACCTGCGGAGGGCTGATAAAAAGCTCCTCTCCCTGATAAAAAGCCCCCGGCCTCGGCTCCCCCAGGACCCCCTTACTGGGGGCAGCGGTTTCTGTCGCCTGCTTTCCACCGAGAGAGCCAGCGCGCTTCTCCCGTCCCCCCGCGCTCCCCCTCCCGGTAGCCCCGGCTCGCCCCCCATCCCTACCTGTTCCCGGGAAATGCAGGGCAACGACGGTCTCCTGAACATCTTGCCACTGCCATAGTAACCCGCGGCGCTTTCTCCCAGCGACACGCAGCTCGACCTCCTCCGGGGTCTGATCACGGGCACTTTCTCTTCCGCGGCGCCCGCCGAGCGCGGCGGTGGAGAGGCTCCCCGGACGTGGAAGAAGTGGTCCAGGGCCAGGGCCAGCAGGCATCCCGCGCCCCCGACCAGGCACGACAGCAGAGGCCTGAGCGCGGGCGGCAGCGCCCCGAGGCCGGAGAACGACACCCACCACACCAGGCCGGCGAAGAGCAGCACAAGGACGCCGTGGCGCGGGCGGACGCGGGGGCCGAGCGTCAGCAGCCCCACGCAGCCCAGCACCAGGCACAGGCGACCGGCCGCCGCCGCCGGCTCCCCGCGCAGCCAAGACCACCCGTGCCACGCCGCCAAGTCGCCCAGGTAGCAGCAGACGGGCAGCGCCAGCAGCCACCAGGAGCCAGCGGCTCCTCGGCCCGGGCCCCGCTGCGCGCGCCTCAGGAAGCAGGTGAGGAAGAAGAAGGCACAGGCGATGCTGAAGAGCGGGCTGAGGCTGAGCGAGCAGGCGCTCAGCAGCGCCCGCAGCCCGGCCGCCGCGGCCGCCC
>NC_022015.1:6126382-6127028 GCF_000317375.1 Microtus ochrogaster | reverse complement strand
GCGCCCAGCAGCGCGGCCAGGACAAAGGCGGCCAGGGCGCCGAGCGAGAGGCGTGCCCCGGCGCGGAGCGAGGCCGCCGGCGGCTCCACGTTGCAGAAGCGGCAGAGGTGGAAAAAGAAGCCGCGCGGGGGGTCCGGCCGCAGCGGGCTCACGCAGCTCTTCACGTAACCGTTGCGCAGGCTCTCGGGGGGCGAGGTGGCCGCAGTGGCGGCCGGCGGCGGGGACCTCATGGCTGGCGCGTCCCGTTCGCGCTCGTCCTTCCTCATGGCCCCGGGTCGCGGGGAGCCGCTGACGCTCGCCGACCCCCGCGCCCTCCGCGTTCCGGGCGCCCCGAGCTTCGCCGAGCGGTCAAGGCTGCGCCCGCCGCCGCCGCCGCCCGGGCTCCCCTGCGCGCGGGCTGAGGGGCGGCGGCGTCCGCCTCATGCTGGCAGGGGAGAGTGGCGGGAGGGCCTCCTGTGCGTCCCGGGCCGCCGCGGACGCCTCTTCTTCTTTTTCCCCGCTCAAGACGCCCGCTCGGGACGGGAGACGGCGGCGGCGCCTCCACGCTCCCGCGCGCTGCAGCAGTTACCTCACGGCTGCAGCCTGGTCCGTTGGGCGCGCGAGCGGGCGCTCCTCCCCCGCGGCTGCCCCTGCCGGGTGCGCGCCC
>NC_022015.1:6115177-6126282 GCF_000317375.1 Microtus ochrogaster | reverse complement strand
TGCGCATCCGGGACCCCGCGGGGAGCGCGCGCCCGCGGCCCGGCCGGTCGCTCCCGTGAGGCCCTGTCCTCGTCCCCGCATCCAGGCTGAAAGACTGGGACCCCCTCGGGGAGCGCGCTCGGGTCTCCGAGCATGGGACATCCGCCACCCTGACCGCCTCACTGGGACTGTCCACAGTCCCGAGACCCCGAGCTCAGTCTCAGGCGCTGCCACAGTCAGTCAGGTCCCCGCGAGGGCTCGGGGAGCCGGACCCCGAGGCGGGAGTGGAGTCATGGCGTGCCTCGGAACCGCCTGGATGGAGGTGTGAAGGGGGAGGTCGGCCAACGCCGAGCCAGGATGGAGAAACTCCGGCTGTTACACCTGGACTCCAGGGCCCTGCGCAGGCCTGGGATCCCTTCAGGGGCTCAAGAGGAGAGGGCGGCGGAGAGTGCGCTCTGACAGCCAGCGAGTCTCGCTGAGTGGCCCTTTCCATGAGGCTGAGAACTGATAGCCAGTCCTCTGCTTGGCATCCTGGCCACACATGCGCAGCTTCACACCCTCCATCCCACCACAGCGTAGACTTGCTGTCCCGAAAGTTCTTCCCAACTAAGAGCCTGTTTGTGTGCAACGGTGTGTTCGGGGTGAGGGGGGAGAGTCCCATAGTCCTAAAACCACTGTCAACGTGAATGGGCTGACCTTGAAGGAAGGCAAATAAGATGCCATCTGTGAAGGATCCGTGGAACGGGCGACGCTGGGAAAGACTCAAGTAGGGAAGAAAGACATAAAAGTGGGAGAAAAGAACTTTGCTGGACCAAAGCGACTCCCTGGAATCCAACCAGGCATAACTGCCTTAGAGACCGTGAACTGTTTCCCTCCACCAAAACTCTCCCTTCAGCCTCACGACAGGCCTGCTTTTCTCAAAAAGCTAATTCCACATTTTTCCAGGGAGATGAGAAACCTTACTGTGTGGTAAATCCCACAAACAGGCCTATTTTTCCCCAATTAATCTCACTCAGCCCACAGCCATGACCTAATGCAAACCATTTTCATATATGGTCATAGTTCAGATACATAATAGAAATCAGTGACAGATTAACACCAGCGTTTGACAATTGTGGGAAAAGAGCAGAATTTCCTTGGCTTTTCTATATATTGAATAGAGGAAAAGTATTTAATAGAGTGTTCAATAGTTACCCTAATGTCATAAATGATAAAAATCATTGGGTCTTTTCCTGCTGAACAAATGAAGGTGGGGGCTCATTTTAGCTAAACTCAGCAAATTTGTGTTTTAAAGCTTGTACATAGGACCCCTCCCCCCCCACACACACACACACAAAATGAGTTGAAGAGTAACTAGGAAACAGCCTATATATTTAGAGCTTGATTAGAAGGGCATGACAAAACATTACTAAAATACCCATTTTAGGTAATTTTTCTAAAGTAATAAATTGTTGAACAGGTTTAGATTAATGGTATTGTATTGTTATTTTTAAATCTGAGCTTGTCATCTGAGATAGAATACACATTCATGGTAATGAAAACAGTAGTGGACTAGAAGCTGTTTCTTGAGTTGGGCTTCAACTATTCATGCCCTGATAGCAAGCAAGTCATGGCTTTCAAAAAACTCATTCTGTTCCATTGTAAAAGGAAACATTTTAACTTAGGTGACTTTTTTATGATTTTTTAAATTTATTTTACATACCATCTACAGTTCCCCTGCCTCCTATTTCCTCTCCCAACCTTCTTTCTCAGCCCTCCCCCCCACTATCCACTCAGAAAACGTTGACTCCATGGGAATCAACATAGCCTGGCACACCAAGTTGAGGCAGGAACAAGCTCTTCCCCCTGCATCAAGGCTGAGTGAGACATCCCACCATAGGGAATAGGTTCCAAAATGCCAGTTCATGCTCCAGGGACAGATCCTGCTCCCACTGCTAGAGGCCCCACCAACAGACCAAGCTACCCAACTGTCATTCACATGCAGAGGGCCTAGGTTAGTCCCATGCAAACTAGGCTCCCTGTTTGTCAGTTTAGAGTCCATGAGCTCCCACTAGCTAGGGTCAGCTGTCTCTTTGGGTTGTCCCATCATGATCCTGACCCCTCTTGCTCATATAATCTCTCTTCCCTTTCTTTAATTGGTCTCCCGGAGCTCGGCCCAGCGCTTGTCCCTGCATCTGCTTCCATTAGTTACTGGATGAAGATGCTATGATGACAATTAGTGTAGTCACCAGGCTGATTACAGGGGAGACTAGTTTAAGCGCCCTTTCCACTATTGCTAGGAGTCTTACCTGGGGTCATCCTTGGAGTTTCCCTGGCACCAGGTTTCTCCCTAACCCCATAATGGCTTCCTCTATCAAGATATCTTTCATTGATTGCTTTCCTTCTCTGTCCCTCCCCCAACTCGGACATCCCAATACCTCCTGTTCCCATGCTCCACTCCTCTCCCCCTCTCAGTTTACCCAGGAGAGCTCATCTATTTCCCCTTTCCAGGGCTACAATCCACAGCCCCAAAGAAGCTAGGTAACAAGGGTCCTAGAAAGATGCGTAGATCACAGATCACCCTTAAATGACTTTTAAAATCTTCTTGTTTTTAAAAGCTATAATGACAACATTCCAAAACCATAGAGGCGTCTTTAGGATTTACCTTTCAAATTGATACAACCAACCTTTGAGTTATTTGTGCCACCCAAATTTTCAGTGTTGATAAATGAAAATGAAGGTGTTTGTACAAAAGACTGTTGCCTGGAAATAGAATTCAAAGCCACTTTCACAAAACTGTTTTATTTTGCAGTTCTTTAAACATCTTTTAGCTGCCATCAAGATCTTTGTAGGTCTAAAACTCCAACTTTCTCAATAAGCAATGGATGGAGCACACTCCTCTATACACCAACCCGGTACCTGAGGATTCTAAAATAAAATGTAAGGATTGTGACAAGACCATCAGAAGTTTGCCTAACAAAGAGAACGAGCTAGCTGTGTTTATAATAGCTCCCTTCTCTATTTATAGACTTTGTCAAAGATTACTAAGCTGCATTTCTTAGAGGGAAAATTAATTATTCTACTGCCAAACTAAAACAACTAATAGATTTCCTTAGTTCTCATCCTGAGATATATATATAATTTCTCTTAGCTATCTCTATTCTTGTTTTGCCTGAATTGAGCTTGCTCCCTATCTCTGCACTTTCAAGTGGATATCTTCACTTTTCAGTGTGTTGATCCATGACATGGAATCCTGGTGCTTACCACTTATCTCCTTAGTCATTCTGAAGCAATGCAACCCCTCACACATTATATTTTTCTAATAATACCCAGAGTTGCCATGTGTATACAAAGGGTGAGAGTTTTGTTCTAGATCCCTTAAAGGTATACCCAGTCCAATAAACCACCAATGCATCCCCTAACTCCGGAGGAACCCTGTCCTGATCTTTTCATTCTCAGAGCCTAGATCTGGCCCTAAAAATTCGTTTAGTGCCTAAGGACACTTTTACCATTGGCAGATGTTAACTGCCTACAACCTGTGTTTCCTTACAAGTTCCATTTGAGAAATCCCAGCACTAGGGTCTGCCCAGATGTTAGAATGCCTTCTACATATGATGAAATCTCTGGTGCTAGTCATTGATGCATCAAAAATGTATTTTAGTGAAGCCAAAAGAGTTCTCAGGATTGATCTCAACCATTTTTCCTTCTACTCTATATTGTAGTAACTAATTCCCTATCCTTGTGGCTTGTATTTTCAACTGTTGTTTTTGGTAGGAGCATTTCCTAACTCTAAAACCCAAACGTAAAGCAGTCCATTTCTAGAGCAATAATCCCAGACATTCCTTTCCAAAATCAAACTGTTTTCAATGAATCTTGACTGCTGCACTTTTGGTGGTTATTATAATTATAATTATGGAATATAAGTAGAAAAGAATTGGATAGGAAGTTGAATAAGACCTGGGCATCTCATCTATTGTTAGACAAAAGTTACATAATCAGACAACTCCTCAGGTTCTGACAGCTAAGAGAAGCCAGGCATGGTGGCACATGACTGTTATCCCAACACTCAGGAGGCTGAGGCAGTAGGATCATGAGTTCAAGGGTAATCTGGGCTAGCATACACCCTAACTCAAAATACCAAAAGAAAAGGGAAGGTGGGAGGAATGAAAACACAGAGGAGACAAGGAGAGAAAGATGGAGGTAGAGAAATTATGAAATATTTACTAAGAGGCCTTGAAAAGATAATATTTACCAGTTCTTTAAAAGAAGGGTAATACTGTTCCCTCTCTATGCTATCACTTTCAACCATGACCTGTTATGCAAATGATAGGCTGTTTTCATTTTGTTTTGGTGTGTGTTTGTTTGTTGAGACAGTATCTCTCTACTGAGCCGGGGTTGTTCTGGCCTTGAACTTACAGTGATATACCTGCCAGTGCCTCCCAAATGTTGGGATTAAAGGCACATGTCATCACACCCAGACTTAGACTGCCCTTTTTTAAATAAAAATATTCAAACCACTCAGTTGGTCTCTAGCATTTCCTATTATGAGCTAAATCCATCTGTGGAACCCTTGGTTGGGAAAAAAAAGGGTTAGTCTCCCTGAAAAAGGAATGTTAATTGAACTAAACTTGGAAAGATTTTAAAAAAAAATCCCTAATGTTCTTCCTAAACATAACAGAATTCAATAAAATGCAACCCAGACTTTGAAGGAAAAAAGATAGAAAGCAATCTGGCACATCTTAAGTATCAAAGAAACCTTCAGGAATAAATAACCAGTGTCATTGAGGTTCCAAATTTCTAATATTATTTTCCCTTAAGGTGCATGTGAACCTTGTAAGATTTTTTGAAAAAGTGAGAGAATTAACTGACTTAAAAAGTGAGAGAATTTACTGACTTAAACTGAAAAAAAAAAAAAAGACTGAAAATTTTTTTTTTCTCTAGTATAGAAAA
This sequence comes from Microtus ochrogaster, assembly GCF_000317375.1. Classification (NCBI taxonomy): domain Eukaryota; kingdom Metazoa; phylum Chordata; class Mammalia; order Rodentia; family Cricetidae; genus Microtus; species Microtus ochrogaster. The sequence continues at coordinate 6,121,374 of NC_022015.1, read as the reverse complement.
GATCACTCTGTTTTGAAAATGCAAGTAACTCTGTTGCCCAAAGGTTGACAATGTTTCCCTTCGAAGTAGTACCTTTCTCAGAATGGAGGCTGCCTTTTACTTCTTCCTTTGTTTTTCAATGTGTCTGTGTATGTCGTGTCCATATGTGTGTGCATGGATGGGGTATACAATGGGTAGAAGTACATCTGTATGCATGCAGAGGCTCAAGATTTACCACCTTATTCATTGAGGGAGGATCTCTGTCTAGCTGAAGCCAGAGTTCACCAACTCTAGTCTTCTAGCCAGCTTGCTCTGAGGATGGCATTTCCAGCTTCCTAGTGCTAGAATTACAGGTGGGAAACCAGGCCTACTAGACATTTAAATGGGTGGTAAGAATCTAAACTGGTCCTTGTGCAGCAAGCACTTTATGTCCCCAGCCCCTTACTCTTGATTCAACAAGTATTTCTTTGCAGAATACTTACTGTTCTGTAGGGGGAAAAAAAGCCATAAAGACCATAAACCATTCTTCAGAGCTTCCTCAAAGTTACAAATGTCTCTAGGAAATAGGGCATATACACATAAACTATTAAAAAGTATAGCATAGCCGGGCAGTGGTGGCGCACGCCTGTAATCCCAGCACTTGGGAGGCAGAGACAGGCGGATCTCTGTGAGTTCGAGGCCAGCCTGGTCTACCAAGGGAGTTCCAGGACAGGCTCCAAAGCTACAGAGAAACCCTGTCTCAAAAAACAAAACAAAAAAAAAGTATAGCATATCACATAAAAATTTGGCTACAGCTGGGCAGTGGTACTGATGCAAGCCTTTAATCCCAGTACTTGGGAGGCAGAGGCAGGCAGATCTCTGTGAGTTCGAGGCCAGACTTGTATACATAGAAACCCTGTGTCAAAAACAACAACTACAAGTATTGATAACTATTAAAGAAAAATTATTCTTGTCAGAATGTCCCCACTGTGTATCTGTCTCACTATCCCTCCTTCTCTATGATAATTCTCTTCATACATTCTTTTTTTTTCATTTCTGTATTTTTTTTCATCCCTCACTTTCACTTCCTCTGTAATATTCTTCTCCACAAACATTTACTATCCCATCCTTAATAGATGCGATCATTTCTTAAGTGTCTGGTTTCTGATAACAAAGACAGTGTAACAATAATACTCCATAGTCTAGTTGAACATAGAAAAGTAGAAATAATTGCTAAAGACCAGGAATAGAATAATTGATGGAGAGCTGAACTAGGCTCTTTGCTCTCAGGCAGGCTAGAGCAAGAGCACCTGCCTAGACTGTCATGTGACCATCATGTGAGGAGTAAGGGTGTAGGGGCAGTGAAGGAAGTCACATCTGGGGCAGTACTGAAAGGCAAACAGAAGTTTCCTAAGTAAAGTAGGAAGAAAAGAGAATCTGGGAAGGGAAACAAGCAAGTACAAAATCCTGTACTTGTGGACCCTAGTATTTTCAGCTACCTCCAAGTACCCCAAGACTACAAAGTGTATGGTGGCCAAAAAACAAAAACAAACACAAAAAGGATATATTAAGTATGAGGGAGGCTAGAGATGATGCTATGCAACATGGAACTGGAGTTATCATTCCTATTTATTAAATATTTGTGTTGTCGCAATATATTGACCTGGATACCTATAAAATATACTCTTTAGGTATGGAAATTCTCTTATTCAGACAAACTCAGTCTCCTGACCAACACAGTCATCATCCTGTTGCAAGGATCACACATTTTACGTTTCTCAAAGCAATTTTTACAGATTTACAGATCAGCTTTCAGTTATATGTTCTCTGAATTTTTATTTCATCAAAGAATTTTAATAGAAATCCATAAAATGTTTAACAGAAACAAGATTTTCCATATTTTTAAAAATATTTATAACATTCATTTTCACAAAATTAAGAAATGGACACTTTTCTTTAAGTTTACAAAAAATATACACTTACATTTGACTTGAATTATAATATAAACTAAATTCTTACAAGAAATGTAGGTGATTTTTAAACTTTAATTCAAGTGATAATGCCTAGATTTCTTTTTCTAAGACGACATTCTAATACTTGAAAATTTTTCCTTCTTACGTTCTAATTTTCAGAACAGCAATTATTTCTATGCCAAAAATTTATTGCTATGAGTTTTAAAAATATAATAATGTTAAAGGTCTTAAATCTCTAGCTATTATTCTGAAATTTTCTGGATTTTGTTGCTGTTGGTGTTGTTTTACACCTAAAAGCTCAGTCTTGAACAAGACACAACCATGCAGACTCTTTCCGAGCCTTCCTCTTCCGTCCTTGGACAAGCACTAGTTCCTTCCACACCAGCAGATCTGAAGGATCACAGCCACGACGGTGGCAGCCTACCGTTGACACTGAACTTGTGGTTAATTGTGGAGTTCTGCCACAAAACCACCTCACTACCACAAGCTGGATACCTGCCCAGAAGAGTGACAAACTGCCAGGCAGAGCAATCTCCAGGAGGCAGCAAGAGCAAAATGCCTTTTACACCAGACAGCAGTCCTTTCTGGATTCCAAACAGAGCCAGCAGTGGAGCGGAGCACACCAAGAAAAACTTGGGAGTCAGCTTGTTCTGCTAAACCTATTTAAAATTTATTCATGTTGTTTTTACAAGAGACACTCAAGAGAAATCGTCTGATGCATTAACTAGCATCATCAATAAATGTGAACTATTGTTTTATAGATTTAATGGGGTTGAACTGAAAATGAAATTGTAGTTGTGTTACTCTGAACTGCTAAATGAAGCACCCATACGTGGCCATTGCAAACAGAAGCAAACACTGTATGTGGATGAAGAAGCTGTACACAGCAGCACAGCAGCTCTGGGAGCTGACTGGAAAGGGGGAGCAGCGGACCGTGAATGAAGAACCTTCCCTGTGAGCCTACTCTATTGGTGTCTCTTGTTACCCACCTCATTATAAAATGCCTATATCCAGCTCTTGGAGTTTTTATTATGTATTAAATCAAATGAGATATTAACAATTAACAGATAGTGTGTGTTTATATGTGTGTGCCCGCACGTGCGTGTACACATGTGTTTATTTTTCTTACATCTATCCTGCTCCTTACCTCCCATATCCTTTCAGGACTTCCCATAATCCTGCTAATTCTGAGTTTTGCCCAAAATATCTCTAGATCTCACCACTAGTTCAACTCTTTCTCAAGGCCCACTTTCAACTTAATATCATTCTATGTCTTTGTTTTCCTAAGTCCACTATCATATAGCTATATTAACAACCCTCATTCATTACAAAGCAAGTGACACAGGGTTTTAGGGCCCCAGTTACTAAAATTGTAGAATTAATGTATTACTTTCCGTGGAATAACTATGTATCTTTTTAGCCTATTCTTGTAGTCCTATGGAAACATACTACAGAAAGTAGTTGATGTGGGGCCTATTCATGATTACAAGGAGAAAAAAAAATCCGGTATTAACAACCCATTTCATCTATAATAACAAACATCCTGAAGACAAGAAAATATTTGTGTTTTTCAGAAGTTTCTTCATTCATTTAGCATGTACCAGGCACTATTTAGACACTAAAGTTACAAATACATTCAGACAAATGGCAGCCGCTTCCCTTAGTTTAGTAGAAGGGAAACTATGTAAACAACTGCAGCGCAGTGTGAAGTGCTCCGGAGTTCTTAGCAAGTGCAGTGTGGAACAAAGAGGAGTTCTCAGAGGAGGAGATGCTAGCCTGATGACTGAAGAATGAATACAGGCTTCCCAAGTGTATGAGAAGACAGAAAAGAATCCCGACAAAGAACAGAATGTACAGAATCATGAGAACAAGAAATCCTGGAACTGTAAGCAGGTTGGTATGATTTGGGGTGGAAGGAAGGTGGGTGTGGGAAAAAACACAAGATAGAAGTGTGGAGACCAAATGTAGGTAAGCCTTTGGGTCACTGAGAAGTCTGAACAACTTGATCGTGTGGATAATAAGGAACTGTTAAAGATTCTAAAAGAGGAGTAAGCCATGTTCCCTTTCAATTGTGCATTTGAAAATCAGTACCAGTATTGCATAGGGATAGTATGGAAGACTGTGCAACCAAACCCAGGAAAAACATTTAAAAAACAATTATAATAAGTTTGATCAACTCTAAATGATTTAAACGAGTACTATGAAGAAAGTTTTTTTGTCTAGTCTAAGAATAATTTAAAGATATTAATGGTGATATGAAAATATTAGAGGAATATCTGAGAGTAAAGATTACAAGTTTCATTTTAAACAGGTTGAAGAAAACGGGGATGTTTCTTGCTCTTAGATATATGAATCTGAAACTCAAGAGCAATTTGGATCGGAAAGACAGATTGGAATCCTATAGTATATAGGTAGAGTGGGTGAAACGAAGATCAGATTTTTGGTTTTGGGGTTTTTTGTGTCTTTTTTTTTTTAAGTGTAGAATACCAGCATGAAGGGGTAAAGAACAAAAGGATGACTGTGGAGGAAGAAACAATGCCATAAAGATAACCAGGCAATAGATGTGCTGCAAATCAACAGGGGGACAGTTTGAAAAAGAAAGATCAAGAGCAGTAAAGCACCCAACAGAAACTATTGTTGCTACTATGTGACCGAGCACTTGCATTTGTATAGACCAAAGGCAATTGATGGTGACTTAAAGAATGAATACACACTTGTGATGGAATTAACAGCAAAAAAAAAAAAAATGTTGAATTCCAAGTAATCACCCAGGAGCTAACTAAAATTATCCAGGAGATAACGTTTTTAGTTGTCTTGTTACTTTTTGTTAATTTGGGCTTACAAGAATAATTTAAACAATCTAGTAAAAATAATAGTAAGTTGATACACCTCTATTTTTTCGGATATATAAAGAAAAAATTTGCTAGGTGGCACATGCCGCACACTTTGGAATCCCAGCTACAGATGACGCTGAAGCAGGAAGACTACACAGTCAAGAGCAGTCTGGTCAACTGAGGTAGACTCTCAATTTCTTATTTTTGGAAAAAAAAAGTCTGAGGTTGCAACTAAACAGTAGAGTGCTGGCTTTGTGCTGCTTGCCTCGTGTGCACAAAGTCCTGAGTTCAGTCTCAGATCACAAATGAACTTAACAGATTTCTCTCTAATGGTATAGTTCCAGTCTTTAGTACAAATTCTATAAATTAGCAATAACTTTACATTCCTACCCATGTCTTACAAGTGGAAGAGGATAAAACAGGAGAATGAGACTACAGTCTTCATAGCACAAACATGAACAAGAATCTCCAGCAGGCCTGGAAGTCTTTTAATTGAACAATTATCCATCCAGCTTCAAAGAGTATAGCAATATGAGCCCAGTTCTTTCTTTCATGTACCCCTTTGAAGTCAGTGACATGTCTCCATTTTTTAAAAGATTCAGATGAGATCGTTTAGTCTTGCTCAATGTTCTTTGCTTACAATCACTGTATTTTCATCACTCTGGTAATAGCAAACAGCCAACAAGTTCCATTAATTAAAAGCAAAATATAGATTTATACATTTAGAAAAATTTTTAATACTTTTTGGTTAGATATTTCAGACAAAACCAAGGGTTCTTTGTGTCCTTTTCCTGCTAAATAACCAGGATCAACTGTAGTGCTTCAGTTTTAACCTAGCATCAATCTTCACTCAGATTATGCTTGGACTCCTTCCAGCAACAACTGTTGGTGCTTTGGTAACTATATTAAATATAAGTGCAAGCTGCACAATAACAAGAACCCTTACATAAATTCAGCTTTTAGTACTGCATTTGGGAGGTGTTTAATCATGTTTAAAAGGATAGCTAACATCTACTTTAATATGAACAAGACTTTTAAACAAATCAAAAATTCTTTGCAGTCACGCCTGGATTTAATCCTTAGCAACCCCCTTCTTTGAAAAAATTTACATCAGATTCCCCCAATTATAACCTCTCCAATATTGTCAGTACCAGCAACCCACTCTCTTTAAACAAATACCAGCCAACCAGGAAACCATGATGTTTTATTGTGCTATAAAAGAAGACCAGACATCTCTAAACCTTCATAGGAATGAACCTGACTAAATCTTTGCTAAAAATAGTTTCAAAATAAACGGTGGGCTCCAAGTTTCTCTAACAATCAAAATTCCTTCATCCTTCGTCTCTCTTGCTCTCAAGTTCTATCTTCTAGAACTATCTCTCAGGAAATTTCTCCAGTCACATATTCATAATAAAAAATAAAGTTAGCCGGG
>NC_022015.1:6106218-6115077 GCF_000317375.1 Microtus ochrogaster | reverse complement strand
AGACCAGCCTGGTCTACAGAGCTAGTTCCAGGATAGGCTCCAAAACCACAGAGAAACCCTGTCTCGAAAACCTAAAAAAAAAATAATAATAATAATAATAATAATAAAAATAAAATAAAGTTTACATTTTTGTTTTCCAGGATATAAGAATAAAGGAAAATGTTAGTTTCAATTCCTTACATACATTCATATTTGTCAGAATTCTGTTTTCAATTCTCTAGCACACTGTTGGCGCCTAATTATGACCTACTTCTTATTATCAGGGTCATAAAAAGCCTCAATTTCACAAATACAATATTACTTTGAAAAAAATCACCTCTCCTTTTATTGCAGTAAGCAAATATTTGTTAATTTGATCTATCCTGGACACCCTCAAGTAATGCATGACACACGCAGAACGGTGATGTGATACATGTACGTGTGTATGTGACATGAGATCAGCTATCAATGGTCACACACAAAAAAATAATATAAAATAGTTTGTCCTAAAGGATAGCCAGATTGCAGTGGGAGTCAGAAGGAACGCATGAAGTAGGCAAGTCTTGAATAGGGTTATACCTCTATGGCAGGGAGTGTGGCTCAGGGACAGAACAGTTGCCTCACATGCATAAGGTTCTTACACAAACACATTTAAAATCTGTCTTTAAGGAGTGGGTGTAATTAGTGGTTTATAATTATAAACAAGAAAAAGGTGTAACTGTAAAGAAAATATTCATGAAAGCCTTGTTTCACCAGGTTATAAAGTTGGAGAATGTTAAAAATCAAAATATACAGCAACAACATGTTGAGTGCTCTGATCCACTTATTAATTCCTACAATACACAGGTAATAGTACAATCTCCATCTTACATATGAGGAAATTGAGGCACAAAGAGAGTTAATAATTTGACAAAAATCATACAGTAATAGGCTAATCCAAGACTAAACCCATGCTATGTGACTCCAGAGTTCCTTATATGCTTTCCATTATATCAATAATTATTAAAATTTGTATGTAAAAATCACAGATAACATGTACCCATATGGTAAAAATGAAGATTTCTGAACTTCAACACTGAAGATTCTGATTCCATAATTTCAAGATGGGAATAAAGAACATGCATCCTTACCATCCTCAAGTATCGCTTAACAGGAGATGTAGGAGCCACAACTTCCTTGGGTAGACCAGTAGTTCCAATAGAACCTCAAACAATGGATGGACTTGACACAGTTAATGATTGTACAGACTTAATAATGCATGATATAGGACTCAATTGTTACTCCACAATTCATATGTTGAAGCCCTAATTCCAATGTGACTGTGTTAGCAAGTGGGTTCTTTAAAGAAGTACATGTTAAATGAAGCTATAAGGGTAGGACCCTAATGTGATATAATATAACTGACTGACATCTTTATAAGAAGAAGAGGCACTAGTGCTACCCACACCCAGAGAAGAGGACCTCATAAAAAGGCAGTCATCTTCAAGACTTGGAACTCTCAAGTCTCATAATAAAATCTGCCAATACCTTGACTTTGAACTTCCAAAACTGTGAGAAAATTCATTTCTGTTGTTTAAGCCACCCAGTTCGTGGTATTTTATCAGCACAGCCCTGGCAGACTAGCTTCAAGCCCAGTTAACTTCCTACTACTCCTAAGTAATACATATCTGTCATATATCAGAAACTATTCCAAAGAAGTTCCCGAACTATCATCACAGCATAAAAATTCACAACTGATACAGCATTTTATAATTTGCAAAGCTTTTTCTCAAGTTCTGCTGCACTTGAACTTTAACAGCCAATGAGCTACCCAAATTCGATGAGGCAATAGGACTTTTTTTGATTTCTTAAATATTGTAGAACTAAGTTAAGAACTTCTAACTTCAAATCTTAATCTTACTTTTCCTACCTCACACAGACACACATCATGAGGTATGATTGACATAGAAAAGGTTCTTATAGTTTAGCTATATATTAACACAATATATAATATATACTAAATTGATATATCTGCACACCAAGAGCAAAGATGAGATCACAATTCTATACAAGATTCCTAATGTTCGCTTCTCATCTTAAACAACTGGCTGAGCAATAATAAATTTCTCCCACTTGTTTGAACTAGATTGGGTTAGAGTTATGTTTTTAATCCTTTAGAGAATTTGTAAGTAAACTTTTGAATAGTCTAATAGTAGACTTGCTTTTTTTCAAATGCTAAGTACTATGAATGCCTGGCTGTACAATGAAGTACAGGCTAATTTAAAAAACTGTAAAAAGATAAACTGTAAGTAGATAATAGATAAAGTGAAAGCGTAGTTCAAGGTAGAAGAGATGGTTTCTTTTTTTTTCTTTCTGCAAGTGTTTGCTCCGAATTAGGGCTGCAAAAAATATGGAAACAAGTTGCTATTCAGAGAAAACAAGATGAGCATGGGATAGGTCTCTATAGATCCAGTACAGGAAAGGAGAATTAATCTCTTCGTTGTACCTTAAAATTTTCTTTTTAGCTAAAGTGTCATTTTCCCAGTGGCACTGTCAGTTTGTGTCCTCTGAGAAGCAGGTGTCTGGACAGAATTAGACATGCTAGAAATTGACTGAGAGAAGTACCTCTGAAGATCAGGGAAATCCGGAAAGCAGGGAGAGGTTTCAGACTGTGGTGCCAGTGTGACAGTCGTGGAAACAGGAGAAGAAGGAAAACAAGAGTAAGAAGAACCTTAGACTTTAGAAAGACTTAAGGAAGCTTCAGCCAGGCCAAAGTGGAGGCTTCTGGTGGAAGTCATATTTTAAATAAAAGCACTCCTTTTAAAATGGCAGAGGGCCTATGTTATAACTTCTGTTGGCTCTAAATAAGAGAAGTGTAACCCAGTACAGAACGAGGGACAGATTAAGACAGCTAAGATCCCAACAGTAAATTATGTTCCCAAAGCAGAAGAATTTGGCAGCACTTTTTCATGTTTTCAATGGTTCATCCCTTGATCTGGACAGATAGGTTCCGTTGTACAGGTTTAGTATACAGATCGTCTGTAAGCCTTCTCCTCTAGAAGGAACGCTTGCCTGTAAGAGAAGTCAGTGAGATGAACCAGAGATCCCAGGGCTGCAGTAGTTTTCCAGTGCACTGATGCTCATCCTCTCTCACCTCTGTGATCCATTCTAATGCCCTCAAAAACCTCAGCTGGTACCTTAACAAGCCACCATATTTTATATAGTCCTGTGTCTCAAAGCTGCATTCCTATGTGCCTTAGCCCTTAACAGCCATACCTTTCTCGAGGCAGATTTATTGCATTGGTCCTTCACAACAGGCCAAGAGGGTGAGTGGAAGGAGGCTCCCAAGTAGATCAACTTAGAACCACACATAGTCTGCCATTGTGTAGGGGAAAGCAACACTATTTCTTCTTTGTGTTCAGGGTTGGTTACTTTTGGCAAGATATGATGTCCATTTCTGCTAGCTAATCTCTAGACTCAAGGAATCCAAAGCATTCTATCAGTATTCATAGCTTATAGAAAATCTATTTTGTGGGAACCTCAAGTCTTGTAGAACCTGGTATCAAAGAAGTAGAAAGCACAAAGTCTTCCTATGGGAGTTTTGGGGAGTTGTAACAAATGAGGCAATCCTACCTACTAGTGGTCATTAAGTTCTTCCTATTAGGGACACGACCCAACAAAGACTTAGCTAATTTGGCTCAAATTTCCAGGTTATCTACTACAATTGGAGCAGTGTTCCTCCTGCTGCTTTGGCTTTAGATAAAATGGGGCTAAGGAAGAAAGGTTTTCATGCAGCTAATTGAAGGAGGAAGAAAAATTCTGAGCCCTTTAATGAAGAAGGGCAGAGCTCCTTTCAGAGTACCAGTTCTCAGCTCTTGTTTCAGCTCTGCCTCTAGAAGGCTGCTTCTGATGTCCTATGATATGACTAGTGCCCACTAAATCCTGGCCCAGTCCCCTATTTCTTCACTATGGAATGGGGCACTTGTTTATATATGTTACAATGTGTGAGACTCCACATTTGTGGATCAACATTCCATAAGCTTCAGGATCTGACTGAAGCATAGTAATCAGTAAAGATAAGGTAGTATCCAGAATAGGCACCTGTACCTGTAAGAACCAGCTCTTAGCCCTTACAGTTGACTTACTACTAAATGGTCATTTGGCTTCATGAAGAAATAGTGATGTGCTGGCATTGGTTTCTATTGCTGAAAAGTTCACTCAGAAGCAGCAGAAGCTACTTCAGCTTTGGTAATAAGAAAGAAGTCTGTGCTCCTGTACTCAAGAGCTAGTCTGTTTTGTCAACATGGCCACTTCATGACAGTTGTATGTGGCCAATGATAAAGGCATACTTATTCCAGTTGTTCTAGTTAATATATCTTCTTGGTTGTTCATTACTTCTTTCATAGTGGGTACTTTTTGTTTGGCCACAAAACTGTTGAAACTCATCTACATTTTTTATCCTAACACATTTGTCTCTAGTCTTCCAATGATTTTAAATTCAGGACCCTGAGCAGACAACCAAGCCATTACCCATTTGCCACTTATATATTTACTGGGCTACTCCTCATCCTGCCAAAAGTCAGTGACTATGAACATTGTTCATGGCTCTTCTTATGGGGAAGTTTCCTTCTCCATAGTCTTTCAAAGCTTACCTTGAATATGGTAGTAATGTAGCCATGGCCTATTTTCAGCTTGTACTCATATATAGAATATAAGTACTCAAAAACCAAAAGTAGACTTTTCTTCCTTGTTTTGATCATGCAGCTCCCCCCTCTATTCCTATGGCAAAGAAGCAAGCTGAGGAAATTGTTGTTGCCATTGTTATGAGGGATATGCCCATCTGTGGCTTTTGTCCTGCTCAGGTTTGAGCCCAAATGCATCATTTCTATATGAGACTGGTCTGGTTCTGAGCCTACACAACTTTGTGATAAGACACATCCATTAGAACGCTGCATACAATGTGCTTCTCTAGACCACGGTCACTTGGTGCTCAGTGTGAAACCATGTGTCTCTCTCAACAACTCACAAGAGCTTTTGCTCAAAAGACCTGTAATTACATGAAGCAAACGGCCTTGCTGCTGAATCACAGGGCACTGAATCATTATTCTCCCAGGGGTAAAACGCTGCCTCTTTTCTCACTGCTGACATAGCCAACACAATAAGATCTGCTGGGCTTTAAGATCAAACTTACATAGTTGTTTATACTGTAGGTAGGACCTCTTCAATCAAAAATGTATTACTCTGTTTATGGAGCAGTAGTTTAGCTTAGAACGTGTTACCTCAAAAACTCAAAGAGGCCTGCTAGATATTTTATTCCATTTTTATTATACTAAGTAGAAGTTGCAAAAAATTTTATTTGCTTTAGAGGGGATATCTTGTTATATTTTGACCACTGAATCCCTAAAACCTTCACTGAAATGTTGAATCCCTAAATTTTCATAGAATTTATTTCCATTTTTTTTTTGGAACATCGTATTTGATCAAAGCCTTTAACATACTAGCCCCTTCTTGTGAATACTGAAAGTCAGCATGTTATTCTGCTCAGTGCACTCTGTCTGGAGACCGTCTGTGCAAGTCAGATCTCTTCACAGTTTATTAGAACAGCAGAATTAATAGACACCTGAATTTCTGCGTGACTCACGGAAATGTGAACTGCTTCTGACTCTTCCATTATAATAGAAAAGAACACGCCATATCAGTTGCCACATACCATGGGCCTGAGGCCTGATTCGTCTGCGTTATCAATTACACAATGTCCAGCAAAACAGCTGCAATAGAGCGAACTACTTGACCTTGAACTCCTCAAAGTCCAAGAAGATATCCATATTAAATGTTTTATATAGAGTACATAGTCCCGAATATTTAGCAACTATGTTGCTTTATAAATGAATTAGTGAACAAAATATGAAGATCAAGAAGAAGCTTACTAATATAAGTAGATTTATATGACCTGCCTCTAATTCACAGCTATTATGAGCATTAAGTAACTACTACTTAAGCGCATTCACAATGGTGACTGACACATAAAAAACACCCACTACACCTTATCAATTGTATTTTTCCAAGTCACAGAGAACCATCAGATGTGATAAGGAGATGGTGTGTTAGGCTAACTCCCTGGATTAGAGGCTTGAAAGAAATGTGAGCAATATGGGTCACACTTTAAAGTGAAAGTACATGGAATGTTTTTCTAGAGAGCAAGAGGCTTCCAGGAAAAACTAAAGAGAAAAATAATGGCAAAGCTAGAAAGAAATAATTCCTTATAGAAACAGGCATTTAACCCTAATGAGGCAAAACAGTGGTTGACAGGAGCATTGTTGTTTTCAAGTTAGTTTTATAAAATTTCCCAGTTGAAATTATTCATAGATTCTTTTTAATAATCATAAAATCAACTATAGTTTTGAAATAAAATAAATGAACACATTTGTACACCATAGTCATTCCACAGAGTGATGTTTTCTGTTACCTAAATGCCTGTTTCTATATAAAAATAAACCAGCCACTTAATAGGCCAAGGAAGAACTATCTCAGCTTTAAGGCTAGCCTGAGTATGTATCAAAACCCTGGCTCTACAGTTAAACATGATGGTGTACACCTTTAATTCCAGCTCTTAAGAGGCAGACGTAGGTAATTCTCTGAGTTCAACACCAACCTGGTCTATCAGTTCCAGGACAATCAGGACTACACAGAGAAACCCTGTCCTCCCACCTCCTACATCCAAAAACATCTGCCTCTAAAGAGTGAAAATACATTCACACATTCACATTTTTATTTCTGTTATGAGTCAGCATAAGAGCTAGTACAAGAAAATTAAAAGGTATTATACGATGATAGAACACACACATGTCTAGTCCTCTTTAAGATGACTCATTAAGGCATCTTTATTCTTCAATACTTTGACTTGCATCTGTTCTCTGTCCTTAGCTTAGTGGTCAAATTTAAAATTATTTTGATAACTCTCAGGGAGCTTCCAGGCTGCATAAAACTTTCCTAGTAATTGTCACAGTGAAAGTGACATAAACCCAAGATCTCTAAGAAGAAAACCACACTGGCTACTATTAAGAGAGCCAAAAAATATTGTTGGCCAAGATCTAAGCATGACTTCTTTCATCAAAAAATCCATATACTAAGTCTCCGGTGCCCACTCATATCAATATGCCTTCTCATGGCTAGGCTTATATGACCTCAGAACTTGGGAAAGTGTTCTGCTCCTTTATTGCCAGTACTTCTTTCATTGCAGAGCTTTCCAGAACATAATCAACAGATTGAATTTATTCCGCCAGTGAGTCAGTTGCTTATTAGCACTTTTGACATCCAGATGGTCTGAGACAAAGGCAAAACCAAGGGTAACTCCCAAGTGTAGCTAGTGGAAACTCTTTCGCTGAGCGACTCTAGTCTACTGGGCTGTGTTCCAGGGCATGGGTTTCTTTCATAACAGCACTGCTGTGGCCTTTTCTATAACATTTGTAAGTCAATTCACCTGAGAGGCCAAGAGTTAAACTGGCTGAACAGTCTGAACTGCAAAAGTTGGAAGTGAATCCGAATGAACCAATAGCCTAACTCTCTTTCATGAATAAACAGAGGCATTCAGGTATGGGACCCTGTAAAGTTAAGTCAATATTAGTTACAGAGGAAATCCTGCTTGTTCTTTCTGTTGTAGTTGCTTTTTAAAAAGAACTAAAGGAGAATTTCTTTGTGTGGTACAATGTTAAATTCACTCCTTAGAACACATACACAATGTTTGCAGCCTCAAAGATTAAGGATTGTAACTCAGTGGTAAACTATCTTTTTTTTTGGAGGTTTATAGAATGTACATGAACTTGGGTTCAATTCCTAGCACAGAAAAAAATATTTAAGGGTGTGTGCTCAATACCATTCAAATATAAAACTTAAAATGCTACTATTGAAAAAACAAGGGGGCTGGAGAGATGGCTCAAGCGGTTAAGGGCATTGCCTGCTCTTCCAAAGGTCCTGAGTTCAATTCCCAGCAACCACATGGTGGCTCACAACCATCTTTAATGAGGTCTGGTGCCCTCTTCTGGCCTGCAGATATACACACAGACAGAATATTGTATACATAATAAATAAATATTTAAAAAAAAGAAAAGAAAAAACAAAATACTAACCTAGACTCTGCTGGCATGTAGTTACTGTATTATGATTATTAAAGATAAGTAAGTGATTTAATTAAAACCCTTAAGTTCTGTTTATGTGGCATAAGTTTCCTCTGGAAGTTACTGCCTAGAAATTTTATGTAACAGGGCCTGAAAATCCAGTGCTTAGATGTCTAGGATAATAAGACAGTGATTCCACCTGTGGATATACAGTATCCTATTTTGTTTATTAGATTTCTTAACTATCCCCTCTATGGTATGATCCCACATGCCCCAAAGAAAAATATTATATGAAATACTTTAAGAACACATAAATTGAATATTATTTTGTTGAAATGTTTATAATTTGCTTATTTGTGGTTTTCTGTATAATTCTTTCTTGACGCCTGAGCCACCACAAATCTTAGACAAAAATAACTTCCTCTTCTGCTATATTCTTTTAGTTCTTTGTATAAATTTATATAACAATATTTTTTCAATTTATTTTATTTTATGTTCATTGGTGTTTTGCCTACATGTATGTCCTGTACGGGTGTCAGAAGCCGTACAACTAAAGTTACAGACAGTTGTGAGTTACCATGTGGTAGCTGGAAATTGAGCCGGAGTCGTCTGGAAGAGCAGGCAGTGCTCTTAACCGCTAAACCATCTCTCTAGCCTGCTATATGACACTATTTTAACATAATATTTTTGCTTGTTAATCTTAATTTTTTCTCCCTAACTTAAATACAAGGGCTATGCTATATTTATCTCTTTTTTGTATAGGATGTCTAATAAAGAGCTTAATTCA
>NC_022015.1:6104811-6106118 GCF_000317375.1 Microtus ochrogaster | reverse complement strand
TGTTAATCTTAATTTTTTCTCCCTAACTTAAATACAAGGGCTATGCTATATTTATCTCTTTTTTGTATAGGATGTCTAATAAAGAGCTTAATTCAATGAGGAATCAATAAATATTAATTGAATTAATTAATTAATGAGTAATTTCCTTGGAAGCAGAAACATGCCAGGATATCAAAAATACTAACCAGAAATGATTATTCTAGTAATTTAAAAGCTACTCGTGTAAGATCCTGTGTTCTAGACTCAAATGCAATTAAAAAAAAAACATATAAACTTTGAAGTCCTGAGTAACATCGATCAAATATCACTGTTGCTTATTACTTCTGAGACTGTAGAAAATAGTTTCTCAATCTGTGAATCAACTGTCTGAGACAAAAAAAAACAACAACCTTACTTAGCTCATTAAAATAAGAGGAGCATGGAAGGAACAGGAAATAGAAGAATGTTAGCAGAAAGCTGCCCTGTAATACAGCTTTAAAGTCTCATTCTGGAAAATGAGACCGTGAGAGCTTTTTCAAATACTCGTTTGGTGTATTGATGGCTATTTAACTATACATTAAGGATTTGGACAATTTCGTATAGAATTCCACATAGCAATTCCAGAAATGTACACTGCCGGGTACAAAGCATGCAAGTTTCAAGGGTCAAGGAAAAGTGTGCTACATTTGAATAATTATTGAGAGACTAAAATAGCAGGCGTATTTTGAAGTGACCATTGGTAACAAGCTTCAGTAGTTCTGGAAGAGGCAATAAAAATAACAGGGCAATTTGACAAAGCTACTGTGGTTCAAATAGATGTTAAACTGCAGAGATAATGCTGGGGAAGCCAGATTCCATTCAGTCAATCAGTAACTAAGGAAATAGTTAAATGAGATATAATCTCAAACTTGAAAAACAGGAAAAATTAAAGAAGTAAGAAGAACAATCACATTTCTGGATAGTCACATGTCACCAGACAGCATAATCTGATGTCTGGAAGATAAAGCAGGCATATTTCAAAAATGGAAAAGAAAGCCATGGGCTGGGGCGTGAATAATTCCATAATAAGCAATGAAAGGGGCACTGAGAAGCAGATGACGTCGTCACAGACAAAATGACCTAAAAACAGCTAGAACATAGCTCCTTTGCTACAAGCATAACATGCCCAGTGTTGCATGGCTAATAAGATGCAAAGTGGCCTTGGGAGCTCAGTCCAGTGCTCCAGTGTGGGCCTCTGTCTCTATCTCCATCCATCACCAGATGAAGGTTCTATGGTGATATGCAAGATATTCATCAGTATTGCTATAGGATAGGGTCATTTCAGGTTC
>NC_022015.1:6060963-6102851 GCF_000317375.1 Microtus ochrogaster | reverse complement strand
GGCTGGGAGGAGGCTGAAACTTTTTTTTTTCTCAATAAAATAAAAAAAAATTAAAAAAAAAAAGATGCAAAGTGGGTTTCCAAGACCAGGTTACATCAAAACCTATTTTCTGCATGTACTACTTTCCGCCAAATGAAGATAATTCAAGATATGTACCAAACTGTCATTTAGCTCTTTACCCAAACGATGACTCCCAGGTCCATCACATTCTGCATATTCCTCTTTGCTCTGACCTCGGCATATTCTACCACACAGCCCTCCTTGGAAAAGATGGGGATTCCCTACATAGCCATGCCCTTTATTCTGGATCCAGACCTAACTTCTGGGAAATTAATAAGAGAAATATAAAAGCCACAATATTTGGAATAATATATGCTAATTAGAATTATTATATATAATATATATAGTACCACAAGCATAAGCCAGTCATACTAGTAAACAGATGGCAAGCTCAGAAGAAATGATTTAAAAGAGTGTAGTAAGACATTTATTCACAAAGGTGTACACAACTGAAGATAAGGAAGGGCTATTGTAGAATGTTTAACTAGGCAAAGATGTGTTACGTTTTGTTTTATGTCGCATTTGTTTAATGATGTGAAAATGTGCTGCTTTGCCTGACTAGGGTACCTGATTGGTCTGATAAAAAGCTGAATGGCCAATACTGAGGCAGAGGAGGGATAGGCAGAGCTGGTTTGTAGAGGGAATAAGTAGGAGGAAGAATCTAGGCTCAAAAGAAGAAGGGTGAAAGAACTAGGAAGAAAGAAAGGGGTATGCCCTAGAGTCAGAAGTCAGGCAGCCACCAGCCAGACTCACAGGCACGAGAAACAATAAAAGTAAAATATAGAGAAGGAAAGAAAGGTAAAAAGCTCTGAGGCAAAATGTAGATGAAGAGAAACAGGTTAAGTTGTAAGAGCTAGTGTGACAAGCTTAAGATAAGGCCAAGAATTTATAACTTATCAAGACAAGTCTCTGTGTCTTGATTTGGGAGCTGGTTGGTGGTCCAAGAAAGCCTACTACAAATGGCCAACACTTGACCCCTCTAGGCCTGAAGAAGTTATTACTGAAATCCAGAAACAAGCCTATAGAAGAGTTGTGGTGGGAGTTCTGATTTAGTAGATTAATGTGGACACTGCCAGGGCTTTTAATATAATGATAGTAGTGTTTTCCCTGCCAAGAGGAGTTAGGAAAATACTACTTCATTATCACTCTCCTTTGACTCCCTAGCTTCTTCCAGGGCTTCTGACTGTTCCAGTCCACGAGAAAGCAGAGACAGAAACCTGGTTAATGTTGTACAAAAAAGTCAACCTCTAAGGACACAGGGCAAGCAGAAAACTATGGAAAACGTGTCCCATATTAAGTTTATCACAGAGAACAAACAAACTGAGGACTTCAATGACTCTTTAGAGAACATGATACCTGAGTTAGATGCAGAAGATAAGTAGATTACCAAGGAAATAAGCAAAGACATTCCAGGAAAAGAGATAGCGTGTTTAGCTGCTCATGGACATAAGAAGAACATGCATAGTCTGTTTAGACAAGCAATATGTGGTGGTTAAATAAGTCAGTTAACTGCATACTTAGTTGCCAGTGATTGTACTGATTGGGGAGGTTGTGGAACCCTTGGGAGGCAGAATCTTGCTGGAGGAAGTATTTTACTGGGACAGACTTTGAGAGTTTTTAGGTTCACTGTACTTTCTGTTTGCTCTCTTGATTCCCATATTCCTGTAAGGTGTTATCAGTCAGATTCCTGCCTCTTCCACCAAGCCTGCTGCTTGCTTGCTTGCTGCTGTCTTCCCACCATGATAGACCCTTACCCTCTAGAACCACAAGCCAAAATAAACTCCTTTTAAATAAATTGTCTTAGTTAGTAATGAATTTTATCACAGAAACAGAAAAGAAACTATCATATTTGGGAGAAACACAAGCTCTTTGAAGAAATTATCTTGAAATAGTTAGGGAAAGATTATGAATTCTCCTGTAATAAATGAGAATTCATATAAAGATTTTAGAAAGAAAGTAACATGAGTATAGTTAAGCTGGAAAGGGTGACCCAGGTATGTCCAGTCTCCATTAGAACAGAGCTTCTTAAACTTTTTCCCACTTGTGCTTCTTTTCCTTAGGGGAGTTTTATGTGACCTTGAGCATGTAGATAAATAAAATTGATTTACAAATGTTTTATGAACATATGTTTATAAAAAAATATGTATTTGTTTTAAATAATTCTCAAGAGAGCAGGTCTTGCACCTTGTCTGGGCAGTCCATTACAGCTAATCCTGTTGGTGGATGCGTGGATGAGTAAGCCTGGAAGTTGTAAGCATGGGAAAGCTGTCTCCATTACTCATCTGTCATGTGGTGGCATGGGTGAGGGAGAGAAGCCCTAGTTCCCACTCATGCCCATTAATGCATGATGCAGGTGGGAGAGCTGACCCTGAGGTCAGAAGGGCGAGAGAGCTGGCCGTGCCCATCACCAACTGCAACACTTGGGAGAGCAGGCCCTGCACCTCTCATGGACAGCACAATAGAGCCAACCCCATTGGCAGAGGTGTGGGCAAGCCAGTCACGGTAGTGTGAGCATGGAAGAGGATGCTTTTTGCCTTCTATAAAACATACCCACCAGATTTTTCTGAGCCTCTGTTGGTAGCAAAGGAAAAAGAAATGTGAGTCATGTTAAAATGAAGTCAACTTTAATAAGATGCAGAAATAAACACTACTGATATTCCACCATGGGAAGGTTTCTGTTTGTTTACTGGGGATACAGTTCAGAGTTACACAGTAGTTTTGAAGTATTTTTATTTCTTATGGGGAAGAAAAACAACTGTAAGTTTTGAACACTGAAAGCTGTTTGCCCTTTAACTTGTAACCCATTCCCTCTTGTAAATAAAATCTGACTTTCCCATAGCAGTTTCACTGGGCATTGTAGCCCACATCCCAGTGATGTGTAATTATTTCTCAACTAAGGCATTTGCCAATACTGGTACGAGCCGAGCTCTTTCCTTCACGGTGGCTACATCATAAATATTTACTGGAGAAGTGGCGGGATAGATAGACAGGCTGATAAATGAAGGTAGTAGGCTGTATTAAAGTCATTTTGGTCTCTTTATAAGCTTGATGTGTACATAGTAATTTATTTTAAAACAACCAAGAGAGAATTAAAAGCTGTCCAGTTTGACTTAATCCATGGGACAGGCAGAATCATTTAGGCTGCTGGATTCTCCTTTGTGTCTGTCTGCCATAACTGCTTTATTTAAGAACTGACATGCCATTTTATTCCTGCTAATCCATGGGCTAAATACATAGGTTTATGATCCCACAGCTTGATTTCTTTTGTGTAGTCCCCAGCATAATTGTTCTGAAGTTCCAGAAGCCTGGTTCTGATTATCTGAAACCAACAGGAAGTCTACCATTAGTCTTGCATGAGGAGACACAGTAGAGCATTTTGATTTTTTTTCACTCCTAAATTTATTCGCTACCATTGTGTGACATAATATACCTACTAAAAAAGAGGGTGTGGCTCCAGTGGAGAGCTTGTTAGCATTGCCAGTGTCCTTGGTTTGATCCCGGTTTAGGAGGAAGCCACCATTGATTAGACTCTGTTTGGTTTAAATTCTCCTTTCAAATTTTTGTTCAAAATAACCTTCAAAAAACGCTATGCTGTGTGTGGCTGTGAATCTTATGAAATGTAGAACGAATGAAATAGGAACTTAGAAGCTGCTTTTGCTAAATAGCATCGACTTCTTACTTGGACCACAGGTGACTGAAAGCAGAATCAAAATCTGATATCCATGTCTTTATTTTGTGTCTCCGTTGGCTGAAGGCACAGTGTAGTTGGAATTTTCTTTGGGCCACCAACCAGTTCCCAAATTAAGGCACAAAGACTTATTAATTATGAGTGTTTGACCTTAGCTTAGGCTTGTCCCACGAGCTCATTTAACTTGACTTGTTTCTCTTTTACATTCTGCACCAGGGGTTACTCTTCACGTTCTACTTTTCAGCTTCCTCTGTGTCTGGCTGACTGGCCCCTGGCATCTCTTTTTCTCTCTTCTTTGAGCCTAAATTTCTCCTCCTACTTACTGCCCATGTCCAGAAGTCCTACCTACACCTCCTCCCTTGCTATTGGTCATTCCATTTTTTATTAGACCAATCAGGTGCCTCCGGCAGGCAAGGTGAAAGAACAACATATCCTAACATAAACAAATGCAATACATGTTTACATAATTAAACAAATATTCCACAACAGCACAGGGGGTAAATAACTGTCCTAAACTTGAAGTCACCTGGGTTTCCAAAAAAACAAATCTTCACAGGACAGAACTACGCCTAGGTGAGGACAATAATCCATTATGGTAACACTATACGCTGGAGCAGAAATGACCATTTGCAGGAGGCAGATTAATCTCTTCAAGAGATGAGAGTCAAAGGGACTTCATCAGACCCCCTCGCAGCACAAGAATCAAGTCAGGGATCAACCAGACCACACCTTGTCCTCTATAAGAACTAACCTACATTCAACCAAATACAGGTCAAACTTATTGAAAAATAATTATCTGTATTGAGCACAAACATGTTTTCTTCATACGGGACTTTTTTCCTTGCATAAAATGAAGGTAATCTAGCATGATTTAAAAGTATATAAGATAATAGACATAATTTATATGAAAATATTACCATATTTTATAATGCATCTGAACATACTCAGATTTTGGTATACACGGAAGGTCCTGGAATCTAATGCCCCATGGATACCATGAGACAGCTGTAAATATATATAAAGTGTATGTGTATGTATATATGTAATCACAATTGAAGAAACATTTTAAAAGCTTTAAACTAACTAATGAATGAGTAAATGATTCAGTTTCAATATCTTACGATAAACTGCTAGTGACAATGTAGAACATTTAAATGTTGTACACTTGTGTTATTCCAAACAGATGGTCAGGAAAACTGAAACGAATGTTTTGGTTGTTTTCCTATGACACAACTGGGTGAAAAGCAGAAGTGCACAGAAGTTTCACAATGAAACTTCAAACCGCATCAGACTCGTCTCCTGTTGGGTTTGTTGCATTCCCTCTAACATAACCCAGACTCCCTGAGGTTGGCCAATAGGGCAAAGTTTGAGTCAAAAGCACACTCTTCCTTCGAGCTTTAGGGGTGCACTTAAATTCTAGAGAAATCAAAAGAAATAGTGATTTTTTTTTCCCTCCTGATGTGGTAAGCCTGTCACATCCAGTGTTTATTCAAATTCCAAATTTAACACAGAAAACACAATAGGTGGAAAGTTAGGGAATCTGAAAGTTCTATTCCACTCAAAACACTGATGTTGAAGATTTCTAAGAGGGCACAAGTTAGAGAAGGTATGACAGAGGGAAAGAAAGAAAAAAGGACCAAAAGAACAATGGGATGAACCAATGAGAAATGTATGCAAAGGCCAAAAATTAAGATTAATACAATTTATGGTTATGAGATTTTAAAAAAATCCACATCAGACTTAATCATGTTCTTTTGTCTAAGGTATATTGGATTCTAGATGTTCACCAAAAAGACAATTTAAGGCATAGAGTTTTACTTTTTACTTATGTGCCTGAGAAAGGTATTTAAAGAGAGATGGCTCAGTCAGGCAGTGGTGGCACATGCTTTAATCCCAGCACTCAGAAGGCAAAGGTGGGCAGATCTCTGTGAGTTCTAGGCCAGCCTGGTCTGCAAGAGCTCTAGTTTCAGGACAGGCTTCAGAGCTACTCAGAGAAACCGTGTCTTGAAATCCAAAAAGACAGGGGGGTGCTCAGTGGTTAGAGACACTTGCTGCTCTTCCAGAGAACCCGGGTTCAGTTACCAAGCACCTACACTGGGTAATGCAAACACTTGTAACTTCTCCAGGGGCTCCAACACCTTCCCGCCTCCATCACAAGCATCCTCACATACATGGTGCACATGAACTCATACAGATGCATAACATATAAAAAGTGACTAAATAAATATTTTGTAAATATTTTTATAAATCTGAGAGAGCAAATAAAAAGCAGTGTTGCAGTTAGCTGGGTGGCTTCCATTTTTACTGTTCTACATTAGCTCTACCTGTAGTCAAACTGGGAAGTAATTTTCATCTCAGTTTCTTAGTCCGGCTATAGATCAGTCACCATTCATTATAGGCTTCATTTTAGGTGCACCAATAAATATCTTGCCGGATTTTATAGAGGAGCACTTATTCCTCAATCCTGTTTTCCCTTCGTTGTGGAATGGCATTCATTATGATAAAACCCCTTTACTAAGGCATTGATTGGGTAAAGGAAACACTGCTGTGTTTAGGGTAAGGAATGGGACCCCTGACGAAAGCAAGTATCACTGATGTTCCTTCATTGACTCCATGCGTTTAGATGTTCCAACCCCGAAAACACGTTTTCTGGACTTCTCTCAGCAAGACCAGCAGCAGAGCGGCAAAGGCCACACCTGCCATGGCTAGACAAAGGTATTGACAAGTCAAGCCTAGGGTAGGATATGAATCTACAAAGAAACGGTCTTCTGAGGATATTAGGAAGTGCAAAAGGGGGAAGGTGAGAATTTCTTTGCTTTTAGTAAACACAAAATTCATACAGCTCCTATATGTGAGGAGTAATCTCAACTGTTAACTTGTTTAGGTAGAGACCTATCTAGATTAGCAGAACACACCTGTGGGTGTGTCAGCGAGGACTTCCAGTCAGGATTAACTAAGAGGGAACATCGAATATGGGTAGCAACATTTGTTCCCTAGGACTAGAAACAATAAAAGGAAAAAGAAGCAGCTCACTAGCATAGGCGTACACACTGCGCCTCCTGGTCACCATATGTGCACCCTCTATGATGTGAGCCTCCCTACCACAGTAGGGGGAAACTCCTAAACAGCCACAATAAATAATTTTCTCTTTAAGTTCTTTTGCTAAAATATTTGTCATAACAAAAAGAAACTAACACGACATCTGGACAAGAGATGCCATGTAATAGTACTTTTCTCACTGCCAGGACCAGATAACCTTAAAGGGATCAGCTTAAGGGAGGAAGGCTTTATTTTGATTCATGGTGTGAAGGGTTATAGCAGCTCTTTGTGGCAGGGAAGGCAGTGCGAGCAGCTTTTGGCTCTGGCTGCAGGAAAACAAAGTTGCTTGCTCATGGTTCAGTGTGCCAGAAGGCAGAGAAAGGAGAATCCTGTCGGTTAACTGGCTTTTTTCTCTTTTACTTTTTGCTCAACAAAATTCCAGACTGAGGGACAATGCAGCTTGCATTCAAGGTAGGTCTCCTCAGCCTCAGTTAACCCTCTCTGAAAGCCCCTCATATATATATTCAAAGCAGTGCCCATAAATATCCTACAAGTTCTCTCTCTCTCTCTCTCTCTCTCTCTCTCTCTCTCTCTCTCTCTCTCCAGTGTCTCACTCTCTCACTCTGTAGCCCTGGCTGTCCTGGAACTCGCTACAAGTTTCTTAATTCAGTCAGTCAGATTGACAAACACAGTGAAACATCATACCTCAAATTGCAAAACCTAGAGGAGGTATAACAAAATGTCTGTCTGGGCAAGAAATGGAGAGGGTATCTGCATAAACAAGCAAGAGAGCAGGAAAGTCCAACACAGTATTTTCTTATCACAGGCACAGAAAGAATGAGAACACACTGAATTACATGCTGAATTGTTATAGACTCAGATGAGCCTTTTTAATGAAGAGTTGGAGGACACAGGAGAGGAATACACTTTCCTTCAGAAAAAGATATAGCCTAAAGAAATGCTGTTAAGATTGTGACAGTCAAAGGAAAGAAGATAAAAGGCCTTGGCAATTTCTCAGAAAATTAAGAAACAGCCTTCTTCAAGACCCAGCAATACCACTTTTGGGTATAAACCCAAAGGATGCTCAATCGTACCACAAGGACATGTGCTCAACTATGTTTATAGCAGCATTGCTTGTCATAGCCAGAACCAGAAAATAACCTAAATGTCACTTGAGCAAAGAAGGGATAAGGAAAAATGTGGTATATTTACACAATGGAATACTCCACAGTGGTAAAAATAATGATATCTTGAAATTTGCAGGCAAATGGATGGATCTAGAAAACATCATAGTGAGTGAGATAACCCAGACACATAAAGACAAATATCATGTGTACTCACTCATAAGTGGCTTTTAGGCATAAAACAAAGAAAACGAGCCTACAATTCACAATCTCAGAGAGCCTAGACAACAATGAGGACCCTAAGAGAGACATACAGGGATCTAACCTACATGGAAAGTAGAAAAAAATAAGATCTCCTGAGTAAATTGAGAGCATGGGGATCATGGGAGAGGGTTGAAGGGAAGGGGAAAGGAAAGGAGGGGAGCAGAGAAAAATGTAGAGCTCAATAAAATCAATTTAAAAAAAAAGAAAGAAAGGCCTTGAGTACTCCATGGTAGACATAGAGAGTCTCAAAACCAATACAGGCTTCCAATATAGGCTTAATTAAACTTCTGCTAAATTAAATTCTAGGATTAAATGCAACTCTGAGAAACAAGAGGAAATCATCCATAGGAGACAGGTGTCTTAGGTCACAGTAGGTGTGAAAGCAAGGGCTACTGTGGCATGGACTGGGGAATCTGTCCGCAAGGTGTCACAGAGGGCTTTGCACTAGATACAAGCCCTCTTTTAGCACAGGAATCAGGAGCCTGGGACTCTTTGGGACAATAGAAATAAGATAGAAAGGAACGCAATTTTAGTAAAATCTATTGATGAGGGCTGCTGCCATGTGGAGATATTAAAACCTTTAGAAGTACTACAAATGAAACCCTCAGAGAAAGGAGGCGATATACAGAGGTACCTCTTCATCCATGACTGGAAGTGAGAGATTGATTGTCTTTTTTTGTAATTTTTTTCATTTTTTTATTGGGGGTGGGAATGTACATGTGACAATAGTGCACTTGTGGAAGTTGGAAGACAAATTATAAGAATCCATTACTTCCAAAGTAATGATTTTTATTATAATATATTCATACAAATATATCACCATACTTTTCTCTTATTCACCTCCTATCTCCCTGATCCCATGATGATCTCCTTCCTTTCTACAATAGTACCTCCTTCTGAATTCATGTCACATATGTTCCATCATACTCATTTTCCCCATCTCCCACCCTTCTCACAGCCCCTTCCCTACTTTCATGTCCTACACATGCATATTCAGAGAAAGAGAGAGCAAGATGCATGCATGTATATATGCATGGAGATGTGTATAAACTTAAATCTATATTCCATATATAGGCAAAAGAATGTGATAATTGTTTTTCTAAATGTGACTTGTTGAAGGAACGGCGGGATGCTGTGTCCTGCCACCCAGCTAGCTTTACCCCCGAAATAATTACGCGGAAACTGTATTCTTTTAAACACTGCCTGGCCCATTAGTTCCAGCCTCTTATTGGCTAGCTCTTACATATTGATCTAACCCATTTCTAATATCCCTGTAACACCACGAGGTGTCTTACCAGGGAAGATCTTAACCTGCTTCTGTGTCCGGTAGAAGAATCATGGTGACTCCTTGACTCAGCTTCTTTCTCCCAGCATTCTGTTCTGTTTTCTCTGCCTACCTAAGGGTTGGCCTATCAAATGGGCCTAGGCAGTTTCTTTATTACTTAACCAATGAAACAACAGATAGAAAGATGACCCTCCTCCATCAGTGGCTTATTTTAATTAACATAATAATATCCAGTTTCATCCATTTACCTGCAAATGTTGCAATTTCCCTTCCCTTTACAACTGCCTGAGAAAGGATTTCCACAAAGCTGGCACACAGAAGCTAACACAGCCCCAGTTCAAGGGGGCCAGGCTACATCTTATATTGACAACAGAATTTGGCACTAATTTATGGGATAAACACAAGTATTCAGAAAGCAGTTTAACACTATGTCCATTTATCAAAACAACAGTAGCAGCTCTCCTCTAGGGCATATGACTTACCAAAGCATGAGCTTCTGACAAGATTTACAGTTCCAGTGCCAGACATGAATCTTCTCCTGTGGAATGGGTTTCAAGTCTAATAAGAAGGTGGTTGGTCACTCCCATTATAGTCCTCTCACTACTGAGCCAATAACACATCTTGTCAGACAGATGGTTATTGGGGTCATTGGGTCCACAGGTAATTAGGACCATTTCCTATATTTCTCCCCAAACAGCTTGCATAGAGAGCTAGAATCTAAAGGAAGATATGACTTTGGGAAATTTATCTTCTGGGCAGCCACAGTGCACGCCGTTAATCCCAGCACTTGGAGGCAGAGGCAGTAGGATCTCTGTGAGTTTGAAGCCAACCTGGTCTACAAAGTGAGATCCAGTTGCAGGCAAGGCATTCCTAGAAACAATGTTTTTTTCAATATATAATCCAAATGAAAGGCCCCAGCCTTCTGAAGTATGCAGAAGGTATGTCAAAGACTGTAAATGGACTTATGAATGCAGATCAACAAGGGGCAGGCAGGATAACTCATTGTCATCAGAGAATACTTTAAGGGGTCTTCTGAAGGCTCTGATACCAAATGTTGTTCAATCATTCCCTGTCAACAGTAGAGAAACTCTTCCATAGAGAAATTAAAAGGCTTAATGCCTGTTGTTAAAAACCATACTATTCCAGGTATGTTTGAACACAGAACAGCTTCAGTAGATAAAACACAAACTCAGGAGAGACCATAAAAGTATTTTGGCAAGCTTCTATAAATGATTAAAGACCAAATCTAAAAATATGAAAAAATGGCATTGTAATTGAAAGATTGTTGGACACAGGTGTAGATGTAACCATAAATTCACCAAAATCTTGGCATCAAGATTGGCCCCTTCAGAAGGTAAATATTCAGCTTTTAGGAATTGTAATTTTATCTCAGGTAAAATAAAGTACAAGTGAGTGGAAGGTATAGGGACAGAAGGACAGATAGCAAAATTAAAGCCATATGTGCCTAATATAACAATGAATCTATGGGGACATGATTTGCTACAATGATGGAAAACATACGTTAATATTCTTCCAATCTCAGAAACAAACCATAAAATAAAGAATGCTTCTGAGAGATATATTAAAAGGTATTATCAAAAACAGTCACAGACCATTCAGGTTTACATAAGCAGGGCACAACAGCTGTTGGTCTTTCAGGGGTACCAACAACCCTACCTTTAAAATGGTTAACCTGTCTGGGTGGAAAAATTGCAGGCCCTGAAACAGCTGGTAAGGGGTAGCTATATGCTCAGCATAATAAAGAATTAACCAGTCCTTGAAATTCTATTATATTCATTATTCTACTATATTCAATATAGATATATTCATTAAAAATATCTGGAAAATGGATAATGATAACAAATCTGAAAGCTATTAATAAAGTGATCCAGATCAACAAGGGGCAGGCAAGGTAACTCTTTGCCATCAAAGAACACTTTAAGAGGCCTTCTGAAGGCCCCATACCAAATTTGTTTCAATCATTACCTGTCAACAGTGGAAAAAGTCATCCACAGAGCAATTAAAAGACTTAATGCCTGTTTTCTCAGAGTTCCCTAAAGATGCCATTTGCCCCAGGCAGCAGGAAGCAATTTTAAGAACATACCACCCGCATTTCTGAGAGGTAGGATGGGTTGTTTTGATCATTTGGTAGGATGTGGATGTTTGTCATTGTTAAGGAGGATTAATTTCAAGGTGTTATTGGTGATGGTCAGGGAAGAAACTACACAAAGAAGGTTATATTCAGGGTTCTCTTTCTGTAGAGGGGGAATATAGGATATTAGGATAAATGGATAGATTATTTAATCTACGTTTAGACTAAAAAGCAACTACTAGTCTAAAATTTTTTACATTGGTATGGATTTTTGTATATTAATACAAATTTAAGGTAATTTCATTACAGCACACTATAAGATATCATGCCTATGCAACTCATCTAAAGCTGTAATGTAAAATTCTAGTCCTTGAAAGCTACTATTAAAAACTGCTTAGGATAATAAAGATAACAAACAAATTTGTAGTAAGGGTTTAGATATACTCAGAAATAAGCTTTATTTAGCCTCATGTATTTTAGATAGATAGATGGTCTTCAAACACTTCAGAATTCTACAGACTATGACATTTAAGATATTTTTAATAATGTAAGGCTTTTTTGACAGTGAGATAGATACATCTGCTTCTGGCAATACTAATCTACTTCAGAGAAGACGATAGACATTGAAGAACCTACACATGGAGTTTACTTTAATGTTGCAAAGATAGCCACTGGTCAAGAAACTTCCTTTGCCTCAACTATTGATAGTATGCTGTCCAAACTGGACAACACTTCTGTATGCTGTGAATATGCATTCCTCTTATTGGTTAGTAAAGAAGCTGCTTTGACCTATAGCAAGGCAGAATAAGGCCAGGTGGGAAAACCAAACTGAAAATCGAGAGAGGAGAAGAGTAGAGGCTGGGAGAGACATCATCCAGCTGCCAGAGTGGCAAGATGTATTAGAGCACAGGTAAAGCCATGAGACATAAGGCAAAATATAGATTAATATAAATGGGTTCATTTAGAAATAAAGAGCTAGTTAGTAATAAGCCTGAGCTGTTTGGCCAAGCAGTTTGTAATTATTATTAAACCTCTAAGAAGTTATTTAGAAGTGGTTATGGGATGGGGCAGGACAGAGAAACCTCTGTTTACTGAAAATAACTGCAAGGTAGACAAGACTTTCAAAATTCCTGCCTCACAAAAGAGTCTTTCAGATTGATATTCTAGGCCTGTAGGCTGAAGACAGAAGCCCCAATGTTGCAGAGGAGCCTTGGGTGACTATCCAGGCAGCCAAATGTTTCTGTTATTTCTACAGTTTTAGAAATTGCTTGCTCTGTACTTCCTGTTTACTCAGGTAATATTATATCCTATTTGGATCTCTGATGGGGTTGAAGACTAGTTATACCATTTTCTTTGTTACCAAATTCGGAAAAGAAACTTACAAAGGAAATGTAAAGTTTATAAAGTTAAGGGACATAAAAATTTAAGTTGTTTAAGAGACTGTTTTAAGGTCTCAAAAGATATTTTTAGGTTGCTAATATAAGTTCTGATAGAAAGTGGTAAAACTTTGGACTCACCAAGACAGGATAGATTAATAAAGTACTTTCTCTGAATCCTAATGGACTGGACATCATGTATGTAACTCATACCTGATATTTTTTTATTGTATATAGTTCTACTGTGTTAGAGTTAAAACCTTTCCTTTTATTTAAACAAAAAAAGAGGAAACATTGTGGGATATTTGATTGTTTTGTGAAACTCTGAGACTGTATTTAAAAAAATTAACCTTGGATCAGGGGTGGAGCCAGCAAGTAGTTGACAAGAATTAGTCATAGAGAGTCCAGAGGACCTGTTAGATGGTTAGATAGGAAAGAGTAGGAAGGGACTTAGAGATTCGTGATCCTCTTTGGTTTGGGATAAAAGAGAGACATTCTCTTTCTGGATCTCCTGCCAAAAGAGAAGGTGAGCTGATTGGTTTTCAACTTCTCTGATATATCAAGTTTTCACCCCAATATCTGATTCCCAAGTCTTTACTGGTAAATAGAACAATGTAGATAAAAACGCACAAAAACTCACAAAGGTGAGTCTAGATCCTATTAAGTTGACAATCAAGGTTAACCATCATAGACTTGAGAGATGGCTCCGTAGGAAAAGGCACTGGCTGCCAAACCTAATGACCTGAGAGCAAAACCCAAGACCCACTGACTATTACAAATTGTCCTGACTGTTCTCTTATATCCACATTTATGTTGTAGTATGCATGCAGGCACACACATATGTAAGTGTAAACTCTAAAATCCTTGCATTATATTTAACTTATGGGTGAGTGTAGCATGATTTCAAATTAGTCTTAATAATAAAAACCCAGAGTCAGATATTAGGGGGTAAAAGTGAAAAGATCAGAGAAATAGAGCAGCCAGCCCTTATTCTTACCCTATGAAATCCTCGCACTGAATGGGCATCTTTTTCTACAAGTCCTCAGACTGAATGCTGTCTCTATAAAACCTCAGACTGAATGTAGTGAGTACCTGTCTCCTCCCACCTTACATTCCTCTCTCTGCCCAGCCATATCACTCCTGTCTCCACCTCCCTAGTGCTGGGATTAAAGGTGTGTGCTACCACCACTTGACTCTATTTCTCTTTTAGACTGATTCAACCTTGTGTAGCCAGGGTAGCCTTGGACTCACAGAGATCAGTCCACCTCTGTCTCCCAAATGCTGGGGTTAAAGGTGTGTGCCACCAGTGCCTGGCCTCTATGGCTAACTAGTGTGGCTAGCTCCACATGCTGATCTTCAGGCAAGCATTATTGGTCAAAGCACAAACAAAATATTACGACATGTGAGTGTTTTGCATACATGAATGTCTATGTACCATGTGCATGCCTGGTACCCACAGAGGTCAGAAGAAGAAATCCGGTCCTATGGAACTAGAGTTAAGGATGGTTTTAAACAACCATATGGGTGCTGAGAGTTGAAGCCAGACCATCAATGAGAGCAACAAATGTTCTTAACCACTGAGCCATCTCTCCAACCCTGTAAACTTAATTAAAAAATTTAAAAGTGGGAGGAGACATGCACTGGAGAGATGGCTCAGCGTTTAAGAGCACTTACTAGTCTTGTAGAGCACTCACAGAGCAGGGGATCCAACGCCCTCTTCTGGATTTCATAGGTACCAGGCACACATGTGGTACACATGCATACATGCAGAAGTGCTAAACACTCATACACATAAAATAATACTAAATCTTTTTTTAAAAAAATAAAGAATAACTGTCACAAAAAAAGAACAATCAAAACTAACTTTCTTGTTACCCATTTAGAGAAATTAGTCCTTCAAGAGAAATTCAGAACAGATCATTCTAGAACAATGCACACCTTTTGAGTATTCCTTGTTAGAATCCAGTAATCCAAATGTTCTATAACATAAATATGAATAAAATCCTGACTTTTATTTAAAGATGAATCCTATCCCCTGAAAAGGCATTTTTGGCAGCAGGAGACCATTTTGTTAATTGTGTTTCTGTCCCACTTGGTGCTTCTAGTCTTCCTTTCTCACCATTAGGCTGCTTCTTCCTCATCCAAGATTAAACCAGGGAGAAGTAGAAACCATGACAGGAAGCATCTGTCTGGCACTACAGTTGCTTCTAGCTAGAGCTAATGTCTGCACTCCACTCTGGTGATAGTCAAAGCTGACTTCTCTCTCCATGGTATTTCTAGAGAAGCCCCCATTTTTGGAAGTGCCCATGCTCTGCCTTCTGTTGCTCACTTACATTACTCCTGAAGAAGAGTAAATCAGGTAAGTAGGGTTATGTGGGGTTATTTCTCCTTTCTGAGTGAAACTCTATACTAATGTGAAGTGACGATGGATTAGTTCTGTTCTGAAGAGCCCTCTACTACACCATAAGAAACATTTCCCCTGCTTTCAATGTAAATGTGATTAATACTCAAGATAGGTTTAACTGTCTTTGTTTCTCCACACTTCATACTAATAGCTTAAGCCTCTTATCGTACTTATCTATACTTATATATTTAAATTTAATCAACATTCATCCATTGCATTACCAAACCATTTTTGATTTTATTGTGTTTTGTTTTATTTTTGAGACAAGGTCTCACTACGTAGCCCTGGCTGGCCTAGAACTCATCATGTAAATGAAGATAGCCTTCTCACAGAGCCTGCCTACCTCTGCATCCTGGGTACTGGGATTAAAGGCATGTGCTACCACATCCAGACTAAGGAACCATTTTTTAATACCTGCCCAAATATTTCTTCTCTGCAGTAGAGTTTTCTTGTGCAGCCAGCCCTATTTGGAGCTTGCGAGTGAATGTCCAAAGTCAAGGAACAGACTATGAAATAAAATCCACTCTTTTCTCTTAAACATATATCCCAAAGAACAAATTTCTGTGTCGTTTTTCCTAGGGAAACATTAAATAATGTTTATTTACCCCAGATGGGGCACTAATGACAGACCAAGGAAATGGTTCTAATAAAATCAACTTGGTGAAATAATAAATTTATCAAGGACCATGAGTGACTCAGAGACAGCTTTATCACCAAAAATCTCACCCCAGCGTGCATGACAACTGATAAAAGCTGCATCCCTGGGGCTCCCTGCCCAATTTCCAGGCAGCTCCGCCAGAGTCTTTCTCCCAAGCAAGTCTTTACTGCCCGATAATCCAGGGAAAGGGCCCTAGGAACCTGTACTTTCCTGAGCTTCCCCCGTCTCAGGAGCTTCCTCTCAGGAAGGAATGCTTCCATTCAGAGGACACTGCTATAGAACAAGGGTGATGAATGAGGTCATTTCCTTACTATTGCCAAACATTTGGTAACAGCTCAACTTTCTCACTGAACTAGACAGTCTCGCCCACATG
Source organism: Microtus ochrogaster (assembly GCF_000317375.1). Lineage (NCBI taxonomy): Eukaryota > Metazoa > Chordata > Mammalia > Rodentia > Cricetidae > Microtus > Microtus ochrogaster. The sequence continues at coordinate 6,086,488 of NC_022015.1, read as the reverse complement.
TCCAGTTCTGGTAGCCATCTCTGTTAGAGCAACTGGGATTCCTACAGGTCACGTGGTCCTTCATGGCTGGATCCACTTCTTTGATTGGTGTACCCTCAAAGGTTGTCCTGGTGAGTGTGCCTGTCTTGTACCTACGCTGGATGTGAAGCCTACAGTCATATATACATTCATGTCAAAAACATCAATTTAAAAGTGACAAAATTTGGGATAGAAGTGAAATATCGAGCATAGTTAAACGAGGGCAAAGAAGTAAGTCTCATTGTCTTTCCAAGCCTAAGCCAATCATAGTGCTTTCTCTCATGGGAGGTTACTTGACACAGATTTTGATGGAAAACCAATTTAGCATAATAGTTATGTGTATATGTGCTGCAAGTTGGTAACTTGGATTTTAATTCTCATTCTCATTTATTATATATGTGGTCTTACACAAACCACCTTAGCAGCTTTGTTGAGAGGTAGGAACACGCACTTTTACTCTTTGAAGCATCAGTTTGGTAAAAGCAGGTTCTGAAGCCCGGAGCAATCTGAATTCCCCTTTCAGGGAGCATATACCAGGATAATTGCTCAAAGAGAATCCCCCAAAGCAGTCAGCCACCAGGGAGACCAGCCAAAGAGCCATGACTACAGGCTCCAAGGCAAGAAGAGAACCAGTTTTGTGATTTGAAATGGAAAACGACAACCCTTTTGGATTTTAAGTGGGAATTAAATAAGACCTAGAGAAATCTATGTAAGCATGTATCCAGAAGGTAAGAACCCAGTTTAAAAAAAGAACAAATTCGTAAAACCTCAGCTGTATAGTTTGGCGATCTTTGCTCCTCCATTAAACCATTGATTGGACAGCTATGTCCTCTTGTCTCATTTCAATGAAAGTCTCTCTCCCATCATTTTAGACTGCGCCCTCAAGCTGGCCTTAACGCTATTTGCATTGCAAATTTATGCAAGTTGCATGATGAAGAACCAGGCCTCCAATCCTGAGCATGTCAAGTAATACCTAAAACAGAGTCCAATAATGCATAGCAGAATGCAGGTCACTGGAGAGGAATGCTTGTTTCTCTGTTTAAAGTTGGACCCTTGGTGACTGGAGAGATGGCTCCGCAGTTAAGAGCACTGGCTGCTCTTCCAGAGGACCTGGGTTCCAACCCAGCATCCACGTAGTGACTCACAACCATCTGTAACTCCCGTTCCAGGCAATCAATACCCACTTCTGATCTCCTCAGACACAGCATGCACATAGTACACAGATATAAATTCAGAAAACACACACATGAAAATAAATAAATAGAAATTAAAGTTTGACCCACCGAATATTGATTTGAAGATATGTGTCTTAAGGGAAAAAAGCATATAAGAAAACAAAAAAAAAGAACTATACAAAAGTAGGAAGTAAAAAAAAGTAGAAATTTTATATATGTTTAATCAATGATAGCTACACCCATACAAGTTATATTTAACCTTAACTAACATATAACAACTAGAATCTAATGTTGTGCTATTTTTTAAATTCCAGATAAGTTAAAGTGTTAAATTAGTCACTTTAAAATAGTCAATATATGTGATGTCTCTTATTTCAAACACTAGAAAGAAATCCATTTCAATGACAAAAAAATCAGATTTCTCATTTCTATTAAATAATATTGAACAAATATTCTATGAATATTGGGTTAAAACATGCATTTTTAACTTGTATATCTACCTGCCTTGAGCTAGACACAATGAAAATCTAAGCAAAAGCCATTCCTCTTCTCCTGTCACCTATTTCCCACGCTTATTTATATATCGTACCAAGGAGATGTAGACTTCTTTATGGGGATTTCCTCAGCGTTGCACTACTTCTGTCTAGTGATTAAACTATGGCCTGCAGGAATACATGCAGAGGATGCAATGGGTCCCATTTGCTACACGTACAGGTAATATTCGTTGCCCACAAAAAAAGAGAAAACCTAAAAAGTAACTTTTTACAAAACGTTTTTATCTCGCATGATACGAAATCCAAGTAAGTGTGTGGGCTAGCTCAGTAATAAGCATAGATGCGGAGTCTTTTTTGTAGTGTGGCTTTCTCCAACGTGTAGACATGGCATCTCTTTTCTGTTCGAATCTCAGGCATGCACAACCAAGCAATGCCCAGAACTCTCTTTAGCCAGCGCTATAGAAGGCAGCCTGTTGGTTTCTATACCATCACTGGTGAGCTATAAGGAAGCACACTTTAAAATGTATCTCCACTGAGGCTGACAAAGAGGGAATTGAGTTATATATAAGGGAAGAACCACGGTTTTGTAAAAGTGATGTAGAAAGACAATCGATGCTGAATAAACAACATTGACGACCATTCATTCATGTGGATGCTAAAATTAATTTTCAGGACCATAAGTGAAACTACTCAGACTTTGCTCAAACAAAGGTAATATTAATCTCTCCCTGTCTTCTAAGCATAGAATTATATTCTTAAATTGTACAAATTTCAACAACTTCCCAATCAAAAGATCAGAAAAAAAATTGGGGATATTTCTAAAAAATCTATCCCTAGCACTCTAGGAATATTACACTTAAAAGAACTATGGGCATACAGGTTTGGACAGGGATAAACAGACTTCTTTTTCTTGCCATTTGTACATTTAAAGGCTATGAGGAATCCTAACATTAAATAACTAATAATGAGTTAACAGGATCCAATCGTCTGTGTTCAAATCTAGATTCTATTGCTTTCCAGCTGTAAAGGTTCCATAATCCTATGTTTCTCATTTGGGAAAAGGGGACCCTAATGACACTTAAAACTTAATTGGGTTTGGGGGGAGATGCCTGTGAGGCATTCATGGGGAGCTTTCAGCACAGTGTGTGAACATTCACTCACTTGGCATGTTTATTAGTTATCTATGCCAAGATCCCAGGTATCCTGGAGCCTGCAGTCAGATGGTGGGGAGAGGAGACAAATGCTAAACAGGGAAAAAGAAAATGGTACCACTTCAAACTGTGATGAATCCTCTGGGGGGATGTAACATAACAGACAAGGACTAGGATGTTGTCTTAGGATTTCTATTGTGAAGAGACACCATTGCGTTTCCTCTCAAACCACCACATCCCCCTCACTGGCTCCCAAAGGCTTATAGCAGATCACATGTTCCCAACATAGAATGGCTCAGGATATACATTACCATTCCAAAATGTAGGGAAGGGAGCATAGTGAGGAGATACTGGATCAAAGCAAGACCAAAGATCAGCTGGGCAGACTCCAAACTTTGCATCTCCACGTCTAATATCAAAGTGCTCTTCAGATCTCTAACTCCGTTTAGCTCTGACTACAACATGCTTCTTTCCCTTAGGCTGGTTCCGCTCCCTGTCAGCAGCTCTCCTTTGCAGCTATCCCACAACCCTGGCATCTCCAACATCTTGGGGTCTCCAAGGCAACCCCGTCTTCCCGTCACAGCTTCACACACTGGCCACTCTAGGCTTCCATTCAGAGACACCCCTGATATATGTCTGGCCTCAGCAGTTTTCCTTAGTCACAGAGGGAGATTCCATAAACTCTTTCTTATATCTGTGATTCAAAAGCCAGAACCATATGGCCAAAGCTGCCAAGTTCTGCTGTTTGCTGGGGCTGGAGCATGGCCTCTTGTTCAATTGCATCTTCACCAGCTTTCTTTTGCAATGCTTTCCTTCACCACCTAAGATTGGCTAGAACTTGATCTATAGATCAAGCTGGCCTTGAACTCAGTGATCCCCCTGCCTTTGCCTCTGGGGAGCTGGGATTACAGGTATGCATCACCACACCTCGGTCTAAGTGTTTCTTTAATTCCTTTTCACAAGTTGGAAGCTTAGCTGAGTGGGGTCTTCCCCTGAGATCACCATTCCTTAGCCCATTTAGCATGAAGTATTTTTTTTAATCTGTTTATCTCCTTGAACACAGGATGTTGCTCCATTCCACTTCCTGATGCCCCTTTTCTCCTCAAACTGCACATTTTATGCTTTTCCTTACTCAGTTTGCTCCTTTTTATTAAAGATCTGCACAAGAGTGAACACCAATCACCACACAACGGAGTCAATACTAGGCTGTTTTGAGATTTCCTCTGCCAAACAATTCATCTAAATCTCTTTAATTTAGCCCCAGACAGACTGTTCAGATAAGGGCAAAAAACAACCACATTCTTTGCCAAAATATCATGAAAAAATGGTCTCTAGGCTACGTAAAAATATTCTCCTTTGAAATCTCTTAAGCCAGGCCCCCACAGTTCAAATCACCCTCAGCAACACTGTCATCCATGCTCCTCTTAGTATGGCCCATTAAGCAGCATTTAAAGCAATCCAAATTGTTGGGTGAATTCTTGCCTTGGTGACTACTGAGAACTCAAGAACAATGGCAATGGGTTTTTGATCCTACTGCATGTACTGGCTTTGTGGGAGTCTAGGCAGTTTGGATGCTCACCTTACTAGACCTGGATGGAGGTGGGTGGTCCTTGGACTTCCCTCAGGGCAGGGAACCCTGATTGCTCTTCCGGCTGATGAGGGAGGGGGACTTGATGGGGGAGGGGGAGTGAAATGGGAGGCTGTAGTGGGGAGGAGGCAGAAATCTTTAATAAATTTTAAAAAAAAAGCAATCCAAAGGCCACATTCCTCCAACAAAATCATTGGCAGGCCTGTCATAACAAAGCCCCAGTCCCTGGTATCAACTTCTATTTTAGTTTGTATTTCTATTGCTATGAAGAGACACTGTGAACATGGCAACTCTAATAAAGGAAAACATTTAATTGGAACTGGCTTACAGATTCAGAGATTTAGTCCATTCTCATCATGGTATGGTGGTATGCAGGCAGACATGGTACTGGAGAAGATGGGAGTTCTATATTTGGATCCATAGGAAGCAGGAAGAGACAGTGAACCACTAGGCCTAGCTTGAGCTTCTGAGATTTCAAAGGCCACCCCCAAGGACACACTTCTTCCAACAACACCACAACTACTCCAACAAAGACACACCTCCTAAGAGTGCCACACCCTATGAGCTTATGGGTGCCGTTTTTTTTTCCCAAATCACCATAGATGCTTTAGATGGGAATCATAGAATGGCATTTCTGAGAAAGAAATTTTACCCTAGACCTGCGCAGGGAAAATGGTTATCAGCCATTCGTTCATTCATTTACCAAACAATGCTTATTAAGCACTTACTATGTTCTAGACTCTGGAAATAAATCAACTAACAAAATAGATAGTATATATATATATATTTAGGTCATCTAGCTTCTGAGCCTATTTTCACTAATCATGGTCTAACTAAAATCTAGCTAGAAAAAGAACAGGTCTATCAGGAATTACTTTTTTCTTTACAGATGAATGGAAGCATTAAGAAATCAAATCTAAAATAGTGAAGCAATCTGTAATCTGTAGATTAATGAAATCAGGAAGTCATTCCTTTTGTTGCATGGGTGACACTGCGAAAAGAGGGTGTTCCCATTGTGCAGACAAAACAAAACTGCAGAGTAACTGCTCAAGAGGTCCTGTTCCACAAAAAGCAGAAAAAAGAGTAAGAAATTCCCCCTTTCCCGCTGCCAAACTCCTTAAGGTGCTCTCACTACCTAGGTGAGTTAAAGGTCAAAGAAGAAAGAGCGGTGGAATGTAGTAACACACGGAGCAGTTAATGGGTGGGAGCCAATCAGGGTGAGTAGCAAATAGTTATATCAATATGATTCCCTCGGTAACCATCGAATGACTCAAATGAATGACAAAGATGCTATGTACATTCAAAAGGAGGAAAGATTGGGACCAGCAATTTCTCTCTGCAGGAGAGCAGAAAGCAACGTTGAGTCCCAAAGAAATGTAGATCTGTGAGCAAATAAAATAAGTGCTTATTGTAGCTTGAATCTGAAATATTTCCCACAGCATCCCGTTGGGGATACTTTGTTCTTCATCTGGTGCTGCTATTTGGGGAAACTGTGGAACCTTTAGGAAGTAGAACCTCGCTGGCTGAAATAGGTCACTAGCAGTGAACTTCTGAATGCCATTACCCAGTCTCTGGTTCCTTCTTCCCCAGGTTTTCCATGATGTGAACAGGTCTCAGTCACACTCCTGCTGCCATGGACTAAATTGCCAGGCCTCCCCCGCCATGATGGACTAAAACCTAAAAATGTAAGTCAAAATCTCTTGTTCTGAAGTTGTCTCAGTCTGATTAGAGCAACAAAAAGTAACTGGCAGAATGTTCATGACAGAAACCATCTCCAGTATTTTCCTGTAGACAAAGACTATATTCAATCATAGTCAGTCTCTTTACTTCACAGATAAAATGGAGTGGCTATAAAATATGTGCACAGTAGAGAGAGTAATGAAAAACAACCATAGAGCTATTGAGGCACAGAAATTGACATGATTATCTGTGTTTATTTACAGAAAAAAAATTGTTGATTACAAATATGTGTGTGTGTGTGTGTGTGTGTGTGTGTGTGTGTGTGTGTGTGTGTGTGTGTGAAACTGGCATGTGTTAATCTCACCAGGTGAAAATAAGACCACTCCCACAATTTTTTGAGCCATATTGAAGCAAGCTTTATTACACTGGCCAGGTCCATGAACACTGGCCAGGTCCATACCCAGGATTCCCAGAGTATGGTACCAAATTACATTAGTCAGAGGCTTATAAAGGAAAAACACACAAGGCTATGTACTTCCCACCTACGTCCAATCAGGGGCGAGCATGCATCCTGACGTCCCTCCTGCCTATGTGTGATCAAGCACATCCTGTGCAGTTGGGACAACCAAGCTTGTTTACAGAAGCAACAGAACAGCACCAGCCAGCATTCCAGGAAGTTATCCTCCTTGGACAAGTGGGGATTACAGGTTAGAGGCATTTTGCTTTCTCTATCTCTTAAGCACAGTAATTTAAAATTAAAAACGCAGCTTTAGCCCTCACATTCCCCTTTGAGCTGTATCCTAAGTCAAATCCTTAATTCTGGGGTGGGTATCTGTTTATATTGGAATCTAATAGCTATCAGTTTAATGGCACCCAGATGGGCATTTATTTCCCCAGTTAAGGCATTAATGATGCAAAGGTCAACAGTAATTAGCAGAAACAGAAGGGCCAAAGGCACTGTGATGGTTGACAGAAGAGTCACTTTGAAATGAGAACGGGGACCAGTCATGTATTTTTATGTTATCTCGGATCCCCCTTTTTTTGCAATTTGTTTGTTGTTGTTGTTTGGGTTTTTTGTTTTGTTTTTTATGCAACCAGAGTATTTCTAAAGATTCCCAACTGGTCTGTATACAAAGAGCACTTTTTTTTCTTAAAGCCACACAATAGCCTCCTTGTTCTACATAGAGCAGGTTGAGTGTCCTATCATATTGTAGAACTACTTCAGATAATAAATCTACCTTTGATAAATTTTGGCCTATTTGGTTTTAACAGGTAAGTTTCCTGGTATACCAATTGGCGCTATTTTTTAAAATTAAAATGCTTTTTTTTTTCCTGGCATACCAATTCACACTATAGGTAACCCTTTTGTCCCCATATGCTAAGGAGTACTGTTGTTGTTGATGGTGATGGTGGTGGTTTTTTAGCCTAATGTTCCAGCCTGTTGAGGATAAATGGTAATGTATTGCCTTCTGTAACTATTTACTGCTGAAATTATGATGTCACTGTCAGGACCCAGGGATCTGGAATGCCAGTCAAGTTGTAGAGGGGGTTGAGGCAATGAGGCATTCTCAGCAGCATCTGCTTATCTGACTCAGCTGAAGAAACAGAGCAATTGCTGCAGCTAGACTGGTTCACATCACATTTCAGCAAGCCCAGAGCTCACAGCCATTTGGAGCAGTTTGGAATTCAAAGCTTTGTGGGTGTGTGAGTCAAGTGGAAATCTGCTCGGGGTAACAGTTAAAGATTAGGAATTTAGGAAAAGCTTACATTTGGAGTTTCCCTCTCAGGAAAGGCACACAGGCAGGAAAGCTTAAGGTGTTGATTGACGTGACAGGAATACTCATCCAGAGTCCATTTGACTTGTGACAGGTGGATTCAACGCCTAAGACTCCCTTGAATCTCTGATGCTTACATGAATTTTTTGTTTACAAATACATAAACATTTTAGATATATTAACAATACCTCCATTTGTAATCTGTACTGAAATCCACATTGTAGAAAAAGCAGCTAACAGGTGTCTGCCAAACAGCTGGAGCAGACTCCAGCCTTTGCGTCAAGCAAAAGCTATGGTTTTGGGTTTAAAAAACATTATTTCCTCTGTCCAGAGAGCTGGATGATATATATGTGAGTGTGTGCATGTTTTTAGCATGATGAGAAGCACATTTAAGTCTAAACTTAGAGGCCAACCAAAGGAAATGGAAAGTCTTAAGCGTGTGACTAAAAACAGTAGTCAGTGCTTTGCCAGTTTATCAGAACTCCATTGATTAATGTTAAAACGCCGAAACCTTTAAAATCTTAGTATAACAGTAACACAGAAGGGGAAAGAAATCTGAAAGATTCCTCATTTTTATGCCCATTAAACCAGTTCCTTAGATGTTTATAACTCGCATACACAGTTTAGACCCTCACAATCTGCTTAAGATTTCCCATCCTCAGACAATTACAACACTTTCTTAGCCAGACCCTCAGAACCTGCACAAACTTTAACATTTTTCTTTCCATCTAATCGTTTATCAGAGCCATGAGTACTTATTAGTGAGAGACATCATTGCAAAGCAAATTCTTTTAAATAAAAGAATAATAAAAAGTTACATGTGAAACCTGTTTAGCAAGACAAACATGTCTGCTTTTCTGAGCAGGAGACATAGTAGCTCTAGAAAAAGGAAGGCCTGGGTTTTACAAATGAAATGAACTAACAGGGTGGCTGCAGCCCTGGAGGAGAAGCTGGGTTCTTGTTCTTCAAACTGACAAAGCTACAATGAGCTGTCAACATTGTCAGAGATCTGAGAAGGACGTATAACCCAAACGGTCTATGTATTCATTAAAATGACAGAGAATTAGCCACCACCAAGACAATGACCCTAGGCTCCTGTGGTCTCCATGGCTTTGCTGGGCAGCATCAGCCTTCAGCTGCCAGAAACATGAGGGCTGAGAGATTTCCTGTGCAGAAGGAACCTGGGGCACTGGCCTTATCTTGTCTGGGAGGAGTGGGGTAACCAACAATCCTGCCCTGCTTGTCCACAGCTTGGGCAGAGTCTCTCAGCAGGCAGGGGCTGGGGCAGTTTCTCTCAATGATTGTCACCATCCAGGGGGCATCATCTGCTCCCCACAGTCTCCTTTAGAGACCTTACAGTGGACCCTAGAAGCTGGAATTTCTGTCTATCACAAGAAGCTTTATTCCTTAAACATTTTAAATGCCATATTCAGCATATCTGAAGAGTTTGAGGAACATAATCTATTAAGTATACCCTATTTTAAATGAACTGTACTTATGTTTAGCTACTTGCTTTAGGCTTAACCATGAAAACATATGCAGGAAGCTAAATAAAGCTTATTCCGGTAATTAACTACATCTGAATTTAGCATGACTACAGATACAATTCTGAGCACATTAAAGAATGTGACCATAAGGCAGGTGGTGGTGGTGGCTCACACCTTTCATCCCAGCACTCAGGAGGCAGAGGCAGGCAGACATCTGCGTTCGTCGCCAGCCTGGTCTACAGAGTCAGTTCTAGGGGAGCCAAAGCTACACAAATAAACCCTGTCTCAAAAAAAATATTTTTGACCCTTTATAAAGTGACTGTTAACTTACATGTCTAATTATCTTTAACAATTTATAACAAGTTAGTAACTATTGTAAGATAAGGATTTGCATTTTTATCCCTGTTATGTTTAGCCTTAAAAAATAACAATTTTTATTGAAGCTCATTTAGTATCAAAATAAAACTTTAAATTATAAATACAGTCCGTAGAGAGACTGGAAATTTTGTACTTTCCTAGTCCTTTCACAGTGCGCTATTACAGAGCATCACAGTTTCTTCTATGACTCAGTTTACCCTCATAGCTAAAGCTTAACAAAGCTAGCAAATCCACGGGGGTGGGGGGGGTGGAGGTAGACATACATTCTTCAGTCGGTCTCTGCTAGCCTGAGTAGACCTTTGGTAAGGAGCAGACAATAGGCTCTTTGCCAGACTGCTTAGGTTGTTGTCTTGGTGCATCATAGGATAGGAACATCCCAGTTTCTGGTGTTTAGTGTTGGGTGCTCATAGTTGTGGCCCTAACTCTTTAGCTTTTTCTCTTTTGCTTACATACGAATAAAGGCATCATAATACAAAACATTCTATGAACATTCTTAAAACATCCCATAGTGGTATAAATTTAAAACTTAAAAAGTTGCTCCTTATTTTAAAAGTCCAGCTTTTTAAATTTAAAGAATTTAATTTAAATTTAAAAAATTAAGAATTAAAGAAACTCCGAAATTTCTTTTTTTAAAAAAAAAAGTTTAAAATCTCTCAATAGTGGGCTCCTGCAATATGGGAAAATAAATCAAGTACCTTTTTTACTTCAAGCGGGAAGAAAGAGGGCACAGCCACAGTCTGGACCAGGCAAAACCAGAGTCTAACAGTGCAAGCAACTCAATTGCCAACGTCTGGGATTCAGTCGTGGTCCTCTGGCTTCCCCAAGAGGGACTGGGTTGGTCTCTGGCCCTGCCCTTCAGCATACATTGTCTTCCAGGCTTCGGCTGGCTCCATTTCATTGCAGCTGCTGTTCCTGGTGGCCATCACATGGCCTGGCATCTCCGAAACTACTAGGGTCCCTCTCCTGGCCCCTCTTAAGGAATTTCAGCCCTGCCACACAATGCCAAGTCTCAACTGCTCTCCAAAACCCCTTCATGCCTTTAAAGCCAACACCACCTGGGTGACTCTGACATTACAAAGTTTGGCTGCCACACAAGGTACATTCTTGACTGCATGGAGGTGCAGCTTTAATGCCTCATTAAACAAGCATTGTTTTTAAATCTGATCTTTCATAAACATTTTTATGACTTTGTTTTCAGAGAAAGAATCATCATACAAAAATGTTGTTGACTCCTTGGTTGGCTTATGCTGTCACCTTTAATCAAGACAGTGATGAAGTCACATGGCATCCACCCCCTCCACCACTAGCAAAGATGGCTGCCATTCGTGTGGCTGCCTCCATTTCGATGGGGAACAATGATAAGATGGTGGCAGCCACATAATGTTTATACCCAAAGAGGGAGTCATGGCACTTGGTTCCTTTAAAATTATATATGATTTTTAACTATCAGCCTCTTGTGTTACAAGTCTTCAAGATTTCTAACCATACCCAATAAACGTACAAATCTTGAGGTACAGTAAGTTCATGTTGTCTTATATCTTAGCAAGAGTTTGAGCCAATTAAATGAAATCAGTAGTCTAATTTTTGGCTGATTTGTGTTGCTCTCTTTTCCCTGTCACAGAGTCTCCTGATATAGGAAAGATTTTAAATGAACATGCTTGGGTCTAGAGAAGGGGGAGCCTTAACCCAACTCCAGAGCCAGCTTTTCTATAAAGTAGAACAGCATAAAACAACCTTAATAGTATCCATACCCAAAAGACATTTGAATCTCTGCTACTGAATCCAGTGACCAGAAAACCCAGAGATAAATTCTGAACCCTGACCATCAAAGCAGCCTTGGTAAGCAATGTTAGCAGTGGCAGCCAGCAGCAGTAGAGAAAGAGAAAAACAAAGTCAATAAACACAGAACACAGAAACTCATGCACTCAAATCAAACCATAGAGGTCACCATCATTCATACACCCAGATGAGCCTGACCCATTTCTGCCTCAGCTCCCATGTTTTCAGCAAAACTTATGAACACACCAGAAAATACAGACCCCCCCCCAACACACACACACACACACACACACAAAGAAAAAGAAAAAAAAAACAGACAAAACTTTGCAAACAACCAGAACTAGGTGAACAGGCAGCGTCTCGCTTTTTGTCCTGGAAAGAGAATATGTAAGTCACATCAAATCCCTGCACATCCCAGATTGGAATCACAGCAGACCAGATGTCACAGAAAATTACTATGACTTTCCAGGGAAAGCCTCTGGAGATGCTTGCTGTTTCTCTCAGCACGGCACTTAACTCTGATAGTCCACAAAATCAAAAGCATGACTCGGAGCCTTAGAACACCTTAAGGTGTACACCTCCTGAGTGCCAGACTGAAAGTCCAGTATTACAGTACGGGTAGGTGGTACGACCTCACTGGGACCTCCATAAAATGGCAACCCCACCAAGTGAGAAGAAGACCACTACCACAATTTCAAATTTGAAGCAAGCTTTATTATACTGGCCAGGTCCATACCCAGGATTCCCAGAGTATGGCACCAAATCGCATTAGTCAGAGGCTTATAAAGGAAAAACACACAAGGCTATGTACTTCCCACCTACGTCCAATCAGGGGCGAGCATGCATCCTGATGTCCCTCCTGCCTATGTGTGATCAAGCACATCCTGTGCTGTCGGGACAACCAAGCTTGTTTACAGAAGCAACAGAACGTGGCTATCTTACAGGAACAACACCAGCCAGCATTCCAGGAAGTTATCCTCCTTGGACAAGTGGGGATTACAGGTTAGAGGCATTTTGCTTTCTCTATCTCTTAAGCCCAATAATTTAAATTTAGAATGTAGCTTTAATCCCCACATATGACGGCTCATTTGAGGAGCTAAAGGGGGGGGGGCATTGAGAGTTCAAAGCCAACCTCAACTTCATATGAGGTTCATCTGAAAAAAAAGGGAAGAAAAATGTCTTGTAACATGTGTTATATTCACATGCTGTTCAATTACAACCAGAACTTCTAAATTTTTTCCATCCCCTGTTAACAAAAACTCTGAACAACTGAACAAATAAATAAAAACTCAACATTTCCTTCCTTCACATGCATAATTAATTTATTTCAGTACATAAAAACAAAATGGATTGGTGTCTAAAGTAATGATTGCTTTAGAGATTGGGAGAGAAAATGCATACTGTTCAGGGGATGCTGATGTGTGACCACGTGCTAACGGTAGACTCTAGGCGGCGATTAAACAGGTAAAACTTTCAACTTCCTGCTGCTTGAATTTTTCTCAACACAATGTTGGGGAGGGAATTATGTGCTTAGGCACCAGGCTCAGGGACTCTGATGGAATTAGTTCTATTTGTATCGAGACATCAGAGGTTTTTTTCCTACAAGACAAGATCCAGTGTACAGCCCGGGATGAGAACTCTCTGCACAATGCCTGGAGGAATGGCTCAGTTGGTAAAGAGCTAGGAAGAGCTCAATCCCCGGGACCCAAGTGGCAGCCACTGGCTAGGGTGTGCCTATAATCCCAGTGGCTGGAGCGCTGGAGACAAGCCAGCCCAGCTAGCTCTAGGTTCAGTGAGAAACTCTGTCTCAAAAATAAGGGGAAGAGAAACCAAGAAAGGCACTCAACACAGAGCTCTGGCCTCTATAAAATATGTGCATACCCACAGACACGCACACACACGCACACACACGGAAAACCCACTACGCTATGATTGTAGAGCCAAGGTGAGGCAAAAATAAGACATAGAATAAGTAGGAGGGTGAGCAGAGGGAGCAAATTTCTACATCTCTATCAGAGATAAGGCTACAGGGCTGCACTTTCCATGTCGAGGTGGGCTCTGTGAAAGAGAAATGAGAAGAGCGGCCCGCTTGGCGAGTTGTTAAGAATATAGGATGGGTCAGAGGTCACTAAAGATCTTAACATACGGATGGAATGTTGATAGTTAATTTAAGCTTTTCATTGGGAGTGGCTCACCCTTGCCATACTTCCTATGTTTTTAAACAAGAATATCCATGCATTCAGAGTGGTACTTTGACCATGTTAGCATTCCTTAAGTCTTGAGAAGTGTTAAGATGCACTTTTAACATGTACACCAATACATTTATGTTTTACTATGTTATCTTTTTGGAGATAAACTGAACATATAACCTCGGGAGCCTTTAGTTCATGTCCACAGAGAGTGAGCAGAGGAAAGAAAGGCCTGGAGAGAACCGGGCTGGTCATCATCTTAGCTGAGGAATCTGAAGATTTGACAGCTCCAGCTGTGCAATTGTAATTCAGTTAATCAATGAAAAACTGACATTCCCCAGAGAAATAATTTTTGTACTATTATCTTCTATAACCTCCCTTTGTTCCGGCTACATTCAGTCTTACCCTAGAGGCTTCTGTAGTTACCCTAAGGTTATTTGTTGCTGCGATAACTAATCCCAGACCATTAAAACTTGTGAAAGGAACCAGAAACACCAGCATCTGCTCCCTTGTCATGCGACTCCAGCTTAGCTGAATACAGTTGATAACTGGAGGCCAAACTGTGCCAAACTGTGTCCTGTCACAGAAGAACTGCATCACAGCTGAGACCCAGTGGGAAACTGCCCACTTTGCAGCAGGAAGTATGCAAAAGTCTGGAGTACCACAGCAGGAGGAGATTCAAGATGGGTAGAGACAGACAGATGAGGCCAGGAACCACAAGCTCATTCTGCTTGGGACTTGCCCTATGGTGCTTAGGTAAAAAAATAGGAGTTAGGAAGTGCAGGTTGGGACAGTGAGAGGTTAAGGCAGAGAAGAAGAGGGAAGAAGGAAGGACAGTTGTACCCTCTGACGTTGTTTTATTTGGCAGTGATGCTTCCAGCAAACTTACAGGGACCATTGGCCCCAGAAGTCAAAAGTTAAACCTGTCCTTCCATAGCTCTGGACGTCAGCAACGGAAGAAAGGAAAAGAGTGAGGGAGAGAGGAACCCATCCAAGTCACACACCATATTAGTTGGCGCTTGCTGATGACCCTGAACCATCCAGAAAAGGTTAAAACTGGTGTCCTTAATGTTAAGGGTAAGGGAGATCCGTGAAATATTTCAGAAAACTTTGCAAATAGCACAGTCTTGTTTTGTTCTTCACGAGGCCCTGACACAATGGCCTCCCAAGTGTATAAACACCTCACACCCGCACAGTGGTGGTGTGGCTCAGAGAAGAAGCGTGGCTTTGACTTTGGATGCCCCTGCATCTCCCAACTACAGAGGCTGCCAGCTTCCTCTCTCCCTTATTTTGCCATCGGTAAGGCATTTCAGCGTTCTTACAGAGTTCTGACGTGAAAACTGAGAGAGCTATCAGGGAATGAGAGCAGCGGGCTGGCATAAACCCTCAGCCTCGTTCACTGTGTCTAAACGCTCTGATGCTGGCTGCAACTGACCCTACTGGGCACTGCTGCTAAGGGCAGGAAAGAAGGGCTTGTGGGTTGGAGGACAGAACCCTGAGGTCATGTAGAACAGGAAAAGTGTCATCAAGGCAAGAGACTGCTATTTTCAGCAGTGAGACTGTAGAAGAAAACAGTGCTCAGCTGTCTTCCTCTGTCTACCAGGTTCACGCAGGTAGAAGTAAAAAGAAAGGATTGAAACCATGTGGGGGTAGCGCTTCAGATTTTTTTTTTACCGTACCGTGTTGTGTCTCCTTTGCTAGGGAATACATTTAAAATCACCATCAACCTCCTGGTTTTCTATCCCTGCCCTCTCTGCTGCTCTGCTTTTACCCCCAGCCTAGAGTCCACTTGGGTGGAAAGGCACCCTACAATGAACCCAGAGTTAATCATCTGCAGGTTTCCCCTGATAAGTCACAGTGTGTTTGCTGTGCTCCTTCCAAGAGTCAACAGCAGCTGCAGGGATGTGCCCACAGTGGCCTATGGCATGCTGAGTGCCGGTCCAGATGGGAGGCCATGTGCTGGGGAGTATTCACAGCTGAGTACTACCATCTGGAATGCCTCTGTTGCCCCGAAGGCACTTGTCTGGGGCTGCAAGGGACACAGCTTAGAGATGCCAAAAACTGAGCCAAATTCACTGGATGTACAAATGGCCTGACGTCAATGGAATTTACTCATAATTTAGGCCTCATGTGTGATGTACTGTCTGAACTAAATGATCTGTCAAAACAATCAGAGAGTAAGAAAAGAGGAAGGATGAGGTTGGGGAAAACAGAAGGAAGAAAAGAAGAGGTGACAGAAAAAGAGAAGAGGCGATCAGGACCCAAGCAAGAGCTCTGCTGGAACGGGTTCAGCATTCAGCTCCCGAGGCCAATGGTCCCTGCAAGTTTACTGGAGCAGCAGTGCCAAGGAAAACATGGCCTTTTACAGCACTGAATTACGTGAGCACAACGCTGTTAAAATCAGTGTAGCAAAAATTCAGCTGGGTTTGGCCAGTGCCTGCCACAAAGTACAAAATGATAATCATGCGTACTGCCAGTACCTGAGTTTCCCAGATGCGGTGGCCAGGACAGACTTGCTTGGCTACACATCCAGCTCCCCATCCTTACAAGAAGCAGTCTGCAATCAAGAAATGAACACCCAGGCGGGCAGTGGTGGCGCACGCCTTTAATCCCAGCACTCGGGAGGCAGAGGCAGGCGGATCTCTGTGAGTTCGAGACCAGCCTGGTCTACAAGAGCTAGTTCCAGGACAGGCTCCAAAACCACAGAGAAACCCTGTCTCGAAAAACCAAAAAAAAAAAAAGAAAAAAGAAATGAACACCCCCCCAACGTTATTTGCTCTGTGTCCAGAAGATTTATTGTGAAGCTCCCTGAGTCGCTGAAGTCACGAAACACTCAAGTGAGGTGAGGAAACAGTATTATTGTCACCAAGAATGAGTGAGTGTTTGTTCTGCCATTTCTGAAAAACTGCCTAACTAGATCTAAGGAGAAAATGGCCCGTCTCACCAAGATTCTGGTCATTCATTAGGTTTGCCTTTCGGTCCAAAATAAAACTCACTTTTATACCTGGTTGTAAACCTTTAAATTATTATTTTTTCTTTTTTTCCCTTTAGATTATTTTTACTGGAGATCAAAATTACAAAGTTTCGAGTTCTACACCGTCTGACTCCATCCCTATTTGCCTCTGCTGCCTTTTACCCTGGTAACTGCACCTTGATTTGGTGGACACACGATCCAGGCCTACCCAGTCAGGGAGACTGGAACTGATTCAGAAATAAGCACACAATCCAGTTTGTGCTAGGGAGAATCGGGGGCCAGTGCTAAAAACGATGAGAATGTACGTCTGACACTGCCAACAGATATCAGGAAGCCGCCTGGAAATACAAATAGCAAAGAAGGAATCTGAGCCGAGATGAGAAAGAAGCCAAGACCTGACTGTATCGCTTGACTCATGACTCAGCTGGAAAACCTCACCCAGTGAAGCTGGCTGGTGGATGCTTTCCCCAAGACACGGCCACAAGCACAAGCCCCACAAGCACAAGCCCCACGTGGAGCTCACCAGACACAGCAAAAAGCCTGAATGTGCCCTTTGAGATCGTTAAGGGACGCTTCACTGCTCAGTGGATTCATCCAGTCAGCGGCCAAGTGAACCACATGGAACTCAACCCTCCCCGAAATGTAGGCATTAATGTCTTGACAGGAGGACATCTGACTTAATCTAATGGAAGACAGAACAGAGATGTCATCAAGAGATTGGCGACTTACGACAGAAACCAGCTCTATCCAGCCCTCTGCTTTCTTTTTTATTTTTTTTAAAGATACATTTGTTTTATGTGCGTGCGTGCCTTACCTGATGTATGTATATATACCACATGTGTTCCTGGTGCCTGCAGAGGCCCAAAGAGAGCATCAGATTTCCTAGAACTGGACTTAGAGATAATCAGTGCTTGGACAACAACCCCTGGGCCTCTGCAAGAACAAGCTCTCTTTACTGCTTAGCCCTCTCTCCAGCTTTCTTCTAGGCAAATGGTCCAGAAAGCCTCTCTCACTGCCTGGGGATGAAGGCAACAGCTAACAGGATGACGAGGAGCTGCATTGAACAGCTCCTTTCCTAAGACTCAACACTGTATGAATTATTGGAAAAATATTATTATTTTTACTGATTTTGTTACAAGATATTATGAAGGATGTCCTAAATAAGCCAGATACTAAGACTGATCTATTAAAAATCATTTAATATATTGCATCCATTTGTCTTCTATGGATATACAATTCAAAAACATCAGAGTTGTTAATTTTTTTAATCTCTCAGAGTAAAATTAAAACACCAGTTGGAAGTAATCAAGCCTTTTAGCCAACCAGAAATGATAAACTAATAAAATTTCCATATTTTTCTGGAAAAGTTTATACAATTACATATCACTTAGGGAAAATATCTTATTAGAGGCTTTTGCATAAGAGAATTCCCCCCCCCCAAAAAAAAGGGTGTTTTATAACCCCAGAGGACATCCTCTCGGGAGACACTATGTATTTTTCCAGATTTATAGATGAGTTGTAGGTTGCAAAGCGACTGCTGCTCTAACACTGAAAACCATGGAAGACAGTCATGGAAACTGCATTTCTCCTCAGATCCTCAATTTATCAGAATTTTCAATTTGCTATAAAAATGTGTTTGGGGAGCTAGAGATGGTGGCACAGTTGAAAGCACTCGTGGATCTTTCGGAGGACCCCAATTCGGCTCCCAACACCCATGTCAGACAGTTCACAGCCAACTGTAACTCTAGTTCCGGGGAGTCAGATGCCCTCTTGTGGCCTCTGTTAGCAACTACACACAGGTGAGGCATGTGCTAAACATACACACAAACAAAGACACACAACACATTAACAAATCCTTTTAAAACATATGACTTGTTTTCTTTTCAAACTACTTGGATGATATGGTTTGTGTTAGAAATTGACTTTGTGCATTTTTTAGAAAACACTGAATTAATTTCAGCAGACAACATAATCAAGACTTGGATTTTCAGATGTTACTCTGGTTAAGAAACATGTTTTCGCTGGACAGTGGTGGCACACACCTTTAATTCCAACACTTGGGAGGAAGAGATACATGGATCTCTGTGATTTCAAGGCTAGCCTGCTCGACAGAGTGAGTTCCAGGGCAGCCAGGACTACTCAGAGAAACCCTGTCTCGAAAAACCAAAAAGAAAAAAAAAGAAAGAAAAAGAGAGAGAGGAAGGAGGAGGAGGAGAAGGAGGAGGAGGAGGAGGAGGAGAAGAAGAAGAAGAAGAAGAAGGTGAAGGTGGTGGTGGTGGTGGTGGTTTTAGGATTTACCAGTTTTTCTCTTTGATTTAAATATATAACCTGCTTTCATAAACAAGTTATGGTAAAGAGAAAAAATGCGTAAGAACACACCCATGGCACGGTGTAGATCATTCATCATTAAGAAAAAAGAAATAGATCAGGCTTTTCAAAGAACATGTTGTCCCTTAACATAAATACCAATTAATTAGTAAACAGGTATAGTAATAAAAGTAATTTACATGATAAATTAAAAAAAGGATCGTGAAAGTAAGTGAGTTCTCTCAAGAACGTTATATTCCTAACTTAAAGGCCTTGAACTCGACATTGCCTGCCTCAGCCTCCCTCAGGGAATAAAATCACCGTGTGTTACTATTTACCACCCTAGAGTCAAGGGAAAGAAGTCTTCTGGTGTCACTTATGCAGTGCTAGGGATACAACCCAGGGCCTTCCAGGTGCTGGGCAGGTTTCCTACCTCTGAGCTACATCTTAGCTTATGAGACACGGTCTTGCTTTGGAGTCCACATGGCCTTTGAAGCTACTAGGTGGCCTAGGCTGGACTCACTCATGATCCTTCTGCTTCGGCTCCTGAATGCTGGAAGTAAGGGGTGGGCCACCAGAGCTAGCCTGAGCAATCATTTTAAAACCTTGATCATTTTAGATTTCTTAGCTGGACGTGGAGATACACCCTTATTATTACTATTGTTGTGGGCTAGCAAAAGCAGGAGAATATGAAGGGTGGAAGAAAAAAACATCTTCCATGAGATATATGTTTATTTAACATGGTGCTAAATCAAATAATCCAGCTTTGTACAGTGTTTTAAGACACTGGCCCACTTTATTCCACTCATGTGAAATACAAATGCCATGTACTTAGTATTAGGGGTGGGAATTTTCTTTTGATTTTTGTAAAAATTCATTGTTGATCTTTCAAAATGTACTAAGCCTTTTAAAAGGATTACAGTGGACATTTTGTTCCTTGTAAAAGTTTCTACAATGCCTTATTTGAATGTTGTTATCTACTTTCTAAAAATGTTGTCAACTGCCTAAACTTATGAATTATCGCTTAGGTTAGCAGGCATGAGTGAGTCTCTGTTAAAACAATCAAGTGTCAACAGTGTCACTGTTTTCCTTTGTCACTGGCCCTTATAAGCCTATTCCACCAACCTTTCTACTACAGTGATGACTCACTGACTTTACTCTAATAAACTGTCTTTAAACAGTTTTTTAAATAAACTATATGGATGTGGAGATACAAATTTTAAACCAGATAATCTTCCTTTCAATTCCAAGATTGTTTCTAAAAATACTATGACATCTGCATTTGTATTATAATAATGATACTCTTTATACGTGGTTGAACATTGGCTCCGAAAGTATGTCCGTGTCCTACTATCCAGCCTCTGAAAATGCTGCCTTATTTGGATGGCAGGCTCTTGCAGTTGTAATTTAAGGATTTGAGATGAGATCATCCAGGTTGGCCTTAAAGCCAGGGACAAGCATCCTTATGAAAGGGATGGAGACAAGGGCGGAGGAAAAGGCCATGTGGAGATGGAAACCAAGGTGATAGTTACGTTACCACAAGGTGATGGAGGTGGGTCTTGTAACTTATCTGTTGCTTTCATTGGTTAACTAATAAAGAAACTGCTTGGCCCTCTGAGAGGGTAGAAATTAGTTAGGTGGAGTAAACAGAACAGAATGCTGGGAGAAAGAAGCCGAGTCAGGTAGTCACCATGATTCTCCCACCCAACACAGCCACAGGTTAAGATCTTCCTTGGTAAGCCACCTCGTGGGCTATACAGAATATTAGAAACGGGTTAGATCAATATGTAAGAGCTAGCCAATAAGAGGCTGGAACTAATGGGCCAAGCAGTGTTTAAAAGAATACAGTTTCCGTGTAATTATTTCAGGTAAAGCTAGCTGGGTGACGGGACACAGCCCGCTGCTCCTATTACAACAACAAGGCAATGAGTGTTAGGAGTCACCAGCAGCTGGCCAAGGTCAGGGAGGATTCTCTGCTAGAGCCATCAGAAGTGTGGCCCTGACAACACCTGGATTTCAGATGGCTGGCCTTCAGGCTGTGCGTACAGATTCGTGGTTTAAACCACGAGATTTGTGACAATTTGCTATTTCTTAGAAACCTATTCTTTTTTCATTTGTGCATATTAATTAGTCATACTAGAAATATCACTATGAGGGGCTACAGAGTGTAGTTGGAATTTTCTTGGGGCTGCCAACCAGCTCCCAAATAAAGACATAGACTTACTATTAATTATGAATTTTTGGCTTAGCTTAGGCTTGTTCCTCTCGCTCTTTTAACTTTAAATTAAGTTTCTATTCATCTATGTTTTTGCCTTGGGGCTTTTTATCTTTATTTCATTCTGTATGTCCTGCTTTCCTGCTTCCTCCAGGTCTGGAGCTGGCTGGACCCTGTCATCTCCCTGGTGTCTCCTGTTCTTTCTTCCTTGAGCCTAAATTCCTCCTCCTCCAGCTTATCCTCCCTACCTATACCTCCTCCCTCACTATTGGTCATTCAGCTTTTTATTAGACCAACCAGGAGTTTTGGGCAGACAAGTTAAACAGCAATACATCTTTACATAATTAAACAAATGTAACACATTCTTACATCATAGTTAAACAAATGTAACACATTCTTACATCATAGTTAAACAAATGTAACACATCTTACATAGTTAAACAAATGTAACACATTCTTACATAGTTAAACAAACGTGACAGTCTTTCACATCTTTACATAGTTAACCAAATGTTACACAACAAGAGAGCGCTCTGTAGTCAAAACGGAGTACTGCTCATGCAGAAAGCCCAAGTTCAGTTCTCAGCATCCACACTGGTCAGCTCACACCACCTGTAACCCCAGCTCAGGAAATCAGACTCCCTCTTCCGGCCTCCACAAGTACCCACATACAAGTGCACAGTGTATAAATATACAGACACGTGCACACATACATATAATTTATAAATAAATATTTTTTAAAAAATAATACCATCATGGAATGTTCATATATGCATATATCTTGATCATACCGATCTTTGTAATACCCTCCATACCCCTTTTTTCTCTCCTTCCTGATCAACGTCCTCTTCTCTGAGTCTCTCTCCTCAACACATCTTTATTTTCAGAGTAGGATAATTTTTTTGTTACTCTTAAAGACTCTTATTTTGTACTGAACTCTGACTTAGAAGTAGACCCTCTGAACAGCAGCTTCTGGGGCCATTCATGTCTCCTTCCAGTTCAATGAGTTTCTGACAGCTGGTGTCTGAGAAGGTATTTGGGGTCATCTTGAGGTAGTCAGCACTTAGTTGGTAACGCACACATGCATGCAAACACACACACACAGGGTTGTGGAACATTGTCTTGAATTTTTTTTTACATTTACTTATTTTACTGGGGACAGAGCACATGCATGGCACAGATCTCTCTGAGGACAGTGACTAGTAATCTCTTCTCTCTTTCCTGTGTATGGGTTCCAGGGATCAAACTCAGGTGATCAGGCTTGGTGGCGAGGGTCTTTGCCCAGAACTACTTCACTGTCATGGGCCTCACAACTGTTAGTAGGTCATGATAAGGGTTTTCAGAAAAGACAGCTTTCCAAACGTGCTATATAGTAATATCATGTAAATGGAGTTGAGCAAGGTAACTTACTCTGAGCGAGTTTCTTTTTTCAAATTTTCTACTAGTCCCAGGCTCACAGAATGCCAAGATAATTAAATGAAACTAAACTACCTTGCAGACATTTGGCAGATTTAGATGTTCAAATGTATCCTTTTACAACACACACTGCCCAGACACCTGGGTGAGGAAAAGCCTCCAAGGAACACACTGGGCATTTAACATGTAAAGCCCTGGGCCAGGAGCTAGCTCTTTTGCATATAACCGCTTAGACCCATCTGCAGTCAGCTCTTCTTTCTCACCGGCTAACCACCAACCTCTCCCCCAACCTTTTCTACTTCCTGTTTACGTAGATTGCTACTTCCTGACCGAGGGAGCTGAAGAGTTTCTGCCAGGCTGGCTTTCCCCTGGACGCAAACTAAATGTCTCCTTGACTGACTTTCTTCGGGTTCTTGTGGCAAAGCCATAACACGAATGAGGAGCAAGCTGCTTCTTGAGCCGCACCCAGCTGAGTATCTGGGCCTCTTTCTGGCCACTGAACTGAATCAGATGGACCTTAGTCTTCTTGTTTCTGTTATAACAAAGGCAGAAACCTGTCCTTTCTTGTCCCAGCCCCTTCAAGGTATTACTACTAAGCTCAGTCCTCACTTGGCACTAGAGTTACAGCCACATGTGGCCATGGCCAGCTTTTCACATGGGTGCTGTAGATATGAATTCAAATCCTCATGCTTGAACAGCAAATGCTCTCAGCCACTCCCTTCTCCCCAGCACAAATGATGGTCGTTTTGAAAGTCCTTCTTTGAGCACCACCGAAGGGTGAACTGGGGCTGCAGGAGCAAGTGATCAGCCACACCAGGAATGAAAGCATGTGCCTGTCATTGTTAGGAAAAATATTAAGAGCCTCTCCACCAACGCAAAATAACTCCAATTAGACCAGATTAGACCAAATCAATAATGTCCATGTTTAATAAATGCAGCCCTCCCAGGTGACCAGCCGGGGGGGGGGGACAGAGAGGGAGAGCACATGCAAAACCCACAACCACTGTGTTCCTCCCCCCTGGCCCCCTGCCCCCCGCCGTGTGAGCCTAAATAGCTTGTAGGAGTGGTCCTGACCCTCCCTGGGGAGGGGTCAGCACTGGACAGGCTGGGAGTTGAAATCTGAACAAAAACAACTCCCAGGCCAGGGGCTGGGGTGACTTCCAATCATCCCAAACTTCTTGGATATTGAGGTGTCAGAGGGCTGGATGTTTTGATTAAACATCCCAGAGTCCTTGGATATAGGGGCATTGGCTCAAGTCTGGCTACTTCCTGCAGCTATGTTCCTGGGGCAACATGGGAGAGGGGAGAGCTGGAAGTTGGGCTCACGCTCAGCAAGAGGAGTGGCTGGAGCAGCATCCAGTTTGCTGTCATCCTGGAGTCTTTAGGTGGCTGCTTTTTGAGGGAGATGAGAAGGAAGGTAGTTAGGAGGAAAAAAAAATGTTATTATTGGCCCTATGAAATGTGACTAGCTGTGGGATGGGACACAATAGCAGATAAAACCAGATTTTAGTTGGTAGGTGTCCTTGATCCAGTAGGGTTGGTACCAATGGTGAAGTCCCAGGAGCTGTTACAGGTGTTGGCATTGTCTGGAGAGCACTTTGTGAGTTGGTCTTGGCCCAGACAGCAGGAGTGACCTGTAAAATATGCTTGAAACTGGCTAAGGTTAGCAAAAGGCTCTGGAGACTGTTAGTTTTTTTTCTTTAATTTATTTATTAAAGATTTCTGTCTCTTCCCTGCCACCGCCTCCCATTTCCCTTCCCCTCCCCCAATTAAGTCCCCCTCCCTCATCAGCCCAAAGAGCAATCAGTTTTTATACACCTGAAACCTGTTAATCTTGAACTATGAAGCCTGTTAAAGAGGCATACCTGTCTGTATTTTAGCAGGAAACTTCACAAATAAAGTATTGAGCTACCAGTACCTTCAAATAGCATTAGACAGATCTGGGAGGGATAAATGAGCAAAAAATGAGACAGCTTTTTAGCTACACAGGCAATCCAAATCCTCTACTTAGTCCTTGGAGAACACCAGTCTTAGAAGCAGTGCTTGCCATTAGCTGCTGAGTACAAGAGGCCCAAAGACGTTTCCTGTTGGGAGAAGATTTAGTCTACCTGTCTTGGCAGGATGAGGAGATCAATTCCTGGGGTGAAGCATCCAGGAAGCTGAAGAAGTGGAAGGCCACTTTTTGCTGTGTGGGTGGCTCTGCCAAACCCAAAGGCAAAGCTGGAGGCAGAAGGAACCATGTGTCTTCTTGGAGGAGCTAAAGGGTGCTGCAGAAGCTGGTATGTCCCTGTGTTAGAGGCTCTTTTTGTTAAATGCCATACCCTCAGATCTGTAAAGGCACTTGAGAGTCAGGGTGCCACTATCTGTTATCTTAAACTGGGCATATAAGCTAAATTTAGTCATGTATTTTATCCACTTAGTTACAGTTTATCAATGCCATATATCAAGAAGATTAAAAGGAATATTTTAATAAGTCAAAGGATACTAGCATATGTAGGTACCCTTACCAAAGATGGCAGACTGCACACAGAAATATAAATCAAGCACACCGCGGAAACACATTTTCACACTCATACATACATACATACATACTGTGGCTACATTATTCTAACAGACAAATAGGACACTTTTAGAAACCTGTGTCAGCTGACCAACCTTAAAAAAATCCTGCTGTAGTTCAGGAGATGCCAGGAGAGTGGAAGGACAGGGGAAAACACATTTTTTAAAACTGCAGAGAAGAACAAACAGGAAATAGCAGAAGACTCAGGTTCAATTCTCAGCACCTACATGGCAGTTCACAGTCATCGGTAACTCCAGTTTCAGAGGATCTGACTCCCTCTTTTGGCCTCCGTGAGCACCAGCACACACACGGTGCACAGACATACATACAGGCCAAACA
>NC_022015.1:6056305-6060568 GCF_000317375.1 Microtus ochrogaster | reverse complement strand
AGCCTGTCCTGGAACTAGCTCTTGTAGACCAGGCTGGCCTTGAACTCACAGAGATCCACCTGCCTCTGCCTCCCGAGTGCTGGGATTAAAGGTATGTACCACCACTGCCTGGCCAATTTAAAAATTTTCAAAGTCATTATCACTGTTACAGAGTCAAATGTGGAACTTCGTTTTGCACAGCAAGGCAGATTCTGAGAAGACAGCCTAACTCCATAGGATCGTTGGAAGCAATGATTCTCAAGAGCACTGTCATTCTCATACCACATCACCATCGTGGTAAAGGTTTCTGTTTCTGTACCGGCTTCCATTGTGTAGGGTCCAGTCAGCCTGGTTTCCAACAGAACGCTGACTTCCTTCCTGATGACACTCTGCCTCTGATTCAGACGACTGTTGGGAGGACCTCCTTTCTTCCGTGTAATCCCTGCATTGCTCACTCGCTCGCTGCACAATCTCGTTCCACAGACCGTTGTCCTTACAGAACCCCTCACGAGCATCCAGTGTAAAGGGAGACTTTGAAAGAACTGATTGACTAAGGAAAATTATGTCAAAATGCTCCAAATCCTGGGGCTGATGGTCAGATTCTGGTCTAATAATCTAATGTCACAACTACAGCACTGCTTTAAGATGGTAGATTTTAACCAAAGAAAATGAATGAATACAGTCTCTTTGCTTTTATACATAATTGCTTATAATAATAGATCCATGATGATGTTTTCTTATGATATGCATAATTGTGGTAAGACAAATAAAATATACCACATAACCTATTTTTTATATTTATATGGAAAAAACTATCCAGAGAGAAGATAGTTCAGGGTTTTGTAAAAATATGATCTGTGATTTTGAAAGTTGAAACTCTAGTGTGGAAATCAGAAGTGGTACAAAGTTGAATTCTTATATGTTGCATCTTGAAATCAGATTCTACTATCTTTTATATTAAATGATAATATTAATAAAAGTCTATGTATACCATTTGGTCTCATAAAGTATGTGACAAGGAAATACATTGCCAATCACACTTGACACATATAGTAATAAAAACCTTATTATTGAAAGGAGGTGCTGTTATCTCTCTTGCTAAAATTATATTTTTCAGGCTGTTGCAAGTCATATCTTACATGTGTTTATATCTTCACAGATTTTAGACTGTTAGTTTATAGAAAAACTCAGTAGGTATGTATTGGATTAGTTGGTGTTTAAAACTGATGGAAGGAATTATCGGTTGCTGATAAATATCTTTTGTATTAAGCCAAAAATAAAAGCTAATTGAGTAGAACTTTATCCCACTTTTTAATACACCATTTACACTGATATGTTACCTTGTTTCCCAAGGTTTAACATTTGTAATAGAATTGTTGGTCCTGAAGGTAAAAGAGCCTAAGCTCAATCCAATCAGTTTGCTTATTGCCAAAACCTTTACTATTGTGTGCCAAGTGCCTGCAGGTGTCTCTATGAATCCCTGGGACTTACGATCTGGCCAGGTTTGAACATCCTGTTTCAGTCCATTCTCCTTGCCTTGCCAGGTGCTCAGATGAAAGAAAAAAAGCTTTGCCTTAGACAAACTTATTGTCGGATGTTGGGTTCAACCTTTCAATAGGTGGCCCTTGGGCCACATTTTAGGAGAGCTGCTTTCTTGCATTGCCATGGAAACTGGGTGAGTTTAGGAATATAAAATTGGTGACACAGAGCAAGTTCTCAGTGTAGGTTCCCTCTTCTTGCCCCTTAGTGTAAAATGACACCTCAGACATCTTTAGGAAATGTTTAGTATCTTTTCCCTATCACCCTCACTGCGTGTGTGTGTGTGTGTGTGTGTGTGTGTGTGTGTGTGTGTGTGTGTGTGTGTTAGCCATTGTTCATGGTGAATGTCCCCAAGAATTAACTGAGTTACTAAAAATGTTACTATTAGTGAAGTTACTATCAGTGCCAGTGCTATCATTTGTGGGATGATGGACAGTGTGATGGTTTGAATGAGAATTCCTCCCCACCCCTCAGAAGCCTCTCCCCCCTCCCGTGGGCTCAAAAGCCTCTCCCACCCACCCACTCCCGTGTGCTCAAATGCCTTCCCCCTACCCCAGTGGGCTCAGATACCTCCACCCCACCTCCCCCGCGGGCTCAGATGTTTGAATATTTGGTTCCCAGTTGGTGGTTCTGTTTGGGAAAGTTTAGGAGGTGTGACTTCACAAGCAGAGGCTTGCTGTTCCTGCCACTGTATCGGCCACCTGGTACCACACTTCATACCATGATGGATTCTTATCCATATAAAACTGAAAGCCCAGGTAAACTCCTTCCTCTATCAATTTTCTTGATCATAGGGTCTTATCACAGCCATTGAAAAGGACCTAATATGGGCTTAGCATCTTTGTTCTTTAAAGACAAATGGGACTTATTAAACTGTCTATCACAATAAAGAATATAAGTATTGTTGAAACAATAAAAAACAATGTCTTCTCTCTACTCACCTGTTCTGCAGAGAATCCAAAGTACCTTCATGCTCAGTGTAATGAATGCGCTGTATCATTTTATATAAAAAGTCAAGCCAAGTAGAGACCATTCCTTCAGGTCTGGGACTTACAGAAACCATCACGGAGGGATGGCACAGACCTGCTATCGGAGGCATTTATTAGTTTCTGTCTTAAAGCTAGAACCAGAGAACAAGGAATATAGATAATGGTTTCAGAAGGCAGACTGGTTATTCCCAAAGAAATCTACACCGTAGTCCCTAGAATCTAAGAATATTTCATGTTACATACCAGGGTGATTTATAGAATTATGGAAAGGGTTGTGAGTGGAGTTAAAGTAACTAGTCAGCTGGTTTAAAGTTAAGGGCGTTATCCTAGATTATGTGAACACATTCAGTATAATCATAGCATCCTTAAATGTGGAAGAGAGAGATGGAAGATTCAGAATGTCTTAGTTCATTAATGTTGCCATGATAAAATACCTGGATCGTTTATAAAGTGTAGACATCGCTTACCTGTCCGGAGGCCGGGAGACACAGGGTCAAGGTGATACAATAGGATGGGTTCCAATCCTTGCTTCCAAGATGGCACCTTGTTGCTTCATACTTTGGAGGAGCCAAATGTGTCATCCCATAATAGAATGCAGAAGGCCCCAAAAGACATAAGTTAGCTCTGTCCAGACCTCTTATAAGGTACTTAATAATTTTCCAGAAAGTCCCTGGCCCTTTTTTCTTTTGTTTTGTTTAAAATGAAATTTCTCTCTATAGCTCTGGCTGTCATGGAACTCACTCTGTGGACCAGGCTGGCCTTGAACTCAGAGATCTGCCTTCCTCTGCCTCCCTAGTACTGGGATTAAAGGCTTGTGTCACCAAACCTGGCTGGTCCTTGTCTCTTAATGCCGCCACAATGCAGTTTAAGTTTCAATATGATTTTTGGAAGGGCATATTCAAACCATAACCCAGAAAGCGATACAATCATGAAAACAGAGATGATGGGGATGACTCACTATCAGGACCCAGCCTGGCACTACTGACTTTGAAGATGAAAGAGGACTAGAGGCCAAGAAATGGAGGTGGCCTCTAGAAAATAGAAAAGGCAGGGAAAAGGTTGTTTTCTCCGGAGCCCCTAGGAATGTCTTCAGGCCTGTGGAACAACTGGATTATAATCTGTGTAACTGCTCTGATTTTCTGGCCTACAGAAGAGTAAAATGATTTTTTTAAAGTGTGTGGTTTAGGCCTCAAGTTTATGATAATTTGTTATGACAACACTAGAAATCCAGTGCTGTGGATGGTCAGCAGACATTGGCTTTCCTGTGCAAGGCAGCGTGTGTGTTTGTGGGAGCAGTACACAGAT
Organism: Microtus ochrogaster; assembly: GCF_000317375.1. NCBI lineage: Eukaryota > Metazoa > Chordata > Mammalia > Rodentia > Cricetidae > Microtus > Microtus ochrogaster. The sequence continues at coordinate 6,056,756 of NC_022015.1, read as the reverse complement.
TCAGGCTATGGCATTCTGTGTCAGGGAAGCTGGGAGGCGAAGGCAAACACATCAGTGCTGAAGGTGACTTCATCCCAGCCTTTCTGATCTGTTGTATCATTTCCTGGATCAACTGGAGAGGACCACACTTTACTCTCCAGGCCTGCAGAGAGAGGTAGGGCAGTAGGCAATGTGGACAAAGTTTCCCAAAGTCAGCCTCTCTGGATTTTCCTAGTCAGTCCTCTGTGGTTTTGGAAACTAACAGTAGCACCTACTCTCCCTGATGGGGAAGACTGCAGACTTGCTGACATTCTACCAGGATTGCTTCTAGTGTAGAAGATAGGACTGTGTCGTATGTATGAGTGCCCATCTTCCTCATAGATTTCTAGAAACTCAGTGTGTTTTGCTTACTTTCTTGGAACCAAAAAGAACAGCCATCATTACCAACAAGGAAATACCAGACACGAGAGTA
>NC_022015.1:6052769-6056190 GCF_000317375.1 Microtus ochrogaster | reverse complement strand
CCAGTGGGAGGGTTGTACCTGGCCCCTGGGCCTTCTAAAGGGTAACTTGGGGGAGGCCCATGTTCCTCTGTGTTTTCTGTCCTGGCTGTGTTTCTCTGCCTGGTTAGCCTGGCTTTCCTCTGACCTTTCTGTTCACGTTCCTGGCTCCTGGCTCCATAGTGAGAACACCCTGAGTTTTATAAGCACACTTTATACACATACACACACACACACACACACACACACACACACACACACACACACAATATAGACTGCCTTTCTTTCCTTTAATCACTATGATCCCATAAAGTAAACCTTTTTATCCCATATGTAGAAATCTAAAATCCAGAAGAATTAAAAAGTTTGTCCCCCATAATGCAGGTAGTAACCCAGCTCAGTCTTAGTTCAGAGTCCACATCCTTTGTATACCACACAACCCACTGCCTCAGCTCCACACAACTTCTAGCTACCCGGGACCTCCAGATCCAGAAGTGCCCCTTACATCAGGCTGAGATCTGGACATAAAATCACCTATGATAATAAAGGAACAATTCAGAAATCAATAACATTCTTCCAGTCCTGACTTCCTGCTGCTATTGCCCCCTGAGTGACACCTCTGCCTTGGGCTCCCAGTAAAATATACCCATTTCTTCCTGGGTTCTCTTCCCTCCTTCATCCTTATTTCCTCTCAAATGTCATTTGGCATAGATGATAGAAGAAAGTGTAACACGATAGGTTTTCGTCTTGGCAAGGGCAAGGCCCAAGACAAACATGTCCACCAATGAAAAGGATTTCTTTCCTGCAGCAAGCAAAAAGAACGTGGGAGTTATTTATAAAGCGGTTATCTCTTTGAGCAGAAGCAGCATTGGGGATTTTATTCAGGGAACCTATATGTATTTTTTAATAGGTGTTGGCCCATTCCTGAGCATGCTCAGTTTCAGTTCCTAATTTAAGGGGGAACAGTAGTAGATGTATTTTGGGGCATACTTACCTCGTGGTCATGGAGCACAGCTTGTGTGGAAAAGATTAAAATGGCTTACAGAAGAAGCCACTGGGCATGCTTGCTTCTACCAGAAAGTTTCAGCAGAAAATAAAGGAAAGTACACTGAAAGTTATTCTGTTAAGGTACCAACCTCTCTTAGCAGCTAACACAGTGGAGAGGAAGATGAGATGTCATTGAGGGCATAGGCTAGGGAGAGGAAGGGATAAGAATCCAGGGCCCTGGATGACATGCACAGCACTGTGGGCCTAGCAAGTAGGGAAACTGCAGCTCACTTATTGGCTCAGAGTCAAGATGGTATCACAGCCCAAGCACTGTGACTCCTGCCTCCTCTTTCTGGTTCCTCCACCCTAACTCTTGCATGGGATACTCAGGTCCATCTTTCTAGAAGTAGAGGTGTTGGAGGAGGCTGCTTGTTGGTCCCTGGCCTCCCAGATAGCTTAGACCTGAAATGATCACACAGAAACTTGTAGAGGTGAGCCACAGGGGGAAATACAAAGGAAGCATAGACAACTGATGGAACAGTTGTCCAGCTCAGTTTTGTTCTGTCCCCTGGTTGTTGCCCTAAAGAGTTCTTCCCTTAGCAATGTTAGTTCTAATCTGTGCCCCCCAATCCCCATTCTGTTCTCAGCCTACACCAGTGTTTTCTCCCTGGGGAAGAAAGGTGATATTGGGGTTTAGCTAGGAAGTGCCCCCCCTCATCAAGGTCTCACGTGTTGGAAGACTTGGTCTCCAGCTGGTGTAGTCAATCACTGAGAGGTGAATGGAGCATGTGGACTCTGACTTAATCAATGAATCAGTCCATGGGCAGATTCATCATTTAATGGCATTGCTGGGAAGTGGTAGAAACTTTCGAAGGTAGGTACTAGTTAGACAAAGTAGGCCACTGGGGCCATGTGCTTGGGATGTGTGCTGTCCCTAGCCTCTTCCTTTGTCCTCTCTGCCACCCAACTGCTGTGAGGTAAACAGCTCTAGTCCACCAAACTCTCCACCTGACACTCGGTCTCATCATGGGAACCAGCTGGCTGTAGGTTGTCGCCTCTGACACTGTGAACCAGCATCCTCCTTTGTTGTCCCAGAAAAGTGTCAAGGTATCCATCTAGGCATTCATTCATCAGACATGTCGGACATCAGCTATATGCTAGACTGGTGATTCAGAGATGAACAAGGAAGACCATACTCTTACAAGAGCCACATCTTATGTAGTGGCTCCATGAGGCCCTTCCAAGCCATAATCAGTTGAGATGCTCTGAGGTCCAGGCTTTGAAATAGATGGATAACTTTGCTGTACAACTTCTGTAGGAAGGAGGGGCTGTGGCTTACCGGTAAAGATTTGGCATGTCTGACTCTGGCAACTCCATGGCGTTTCTCTGACTCTGCTTTCTTCCTCCCAGCATTCAGTTCCATCTTCCCCGCCTACCTAAGTTCTGCCCTACTATAGGTCCAAAGCAGTTTCTTTATTCATTAATGGTAATCACAACACACAAAGGGGACTCCCACATCAAACTTCAACCCCCAAGTATATGCGTATCTTATAAGGTCGTGGGTCATCATCCAAGGAAGAGTGAATGTTTCACCTTGGATGGCCAATTCTCATCAGCATGATATGGTTACCTGGAGTCTTATGCTGAGAATTATAAAACTCCATGTGTGCTCCACAGGAAAAGGAGCTAAGCTAAACGGGCGGTTTCTGTCAGTGTAAGAAAAGGCTGAAGACCAGGTTACTACACATTTCTGTCATGGTGTTTATGCAGCAAATTTTCATTTTCACTGTTGTTTTATGACTTTTTATGATGGGGTCATAATTTTTAGGAACGGCATCATTGCCTGAAGGAAGAAAAGTCAGAGGCTGAACTCTTCTGAAAGGAAGCATGGTAGAACAAGCGAGCACAAAGCTCCAGACTCAGGGAAGCCTGACTTTGGAACTGGGTATCCCATCCTTCCACAGACTGAGCCTGGATGTGTCCCAGCTGATTTGTTTTTCACACTAGTTGTGCCCTGTGAAGTGTTTGTAACCTCGGAATGAATGTTTGCAAATGATCTTGGTCCTGGGAAAGCAAAAATTTTGGTGCTTGCAAGCCGCCATCTTTATCAGAATCAATACCTACCCTCATTCTATTCATTTAAATATAGTTAATATCCACTGTCACTCAGTATACGTTTGCACCAGTAATCTCAACACAAAGCTAAAATAGGAGGACCACAAACTTAAGGCCAACCTGGGTTATATAGCAATAAGTCCAGCCTGGGCTACATAGTGAGATCCTATCTTCTGGAGGAAGGGAGGGAGAGGGAGAGAGTGTGTGTGTTTGACTCAGCCATGAACTTGAGACCCAATGCATATAAAACATAACTGAATGATGCTTACATATTATTTTCTCTGTAAGGCATGCACAGCCTTGTTAGGCTTAAGAACATTACATGACATGTTAGCATCACAGT
>NC_022015.1:6050179-6052338 GCF_000317375.1 Microtus ochrogaster | reverse complement strand
AAAAAAAAATTGGGAGAACCTGCAGTAAGTAGGACGCAAAAAGAATCGTGTTAACTTGAAGAGCAGAAAGTAAGCTACTGCTTTGCTTTAGCTCAGCTGGGAAAATGCACACTGAACAACTTTGTGTGTTTGTCTTAACTCTCTGCACATGTCTGTGAAGAGTCACAGAAGGGTTGGCCCGAGCTGACAGACGTCATCAAGTGCACAGATTTGCAGTTATAGAATGTATGCATGATGAGGATGGATTACAGGAAACCTTGCTGAGCCTGGGTTATGGTACCCCCACATACTTCAGATCAGATGGAAAGGCATATACCGTGCTTCTGTGATGCCAGGTAGCTCTGTAGACCAACTGCTGGGTGCACACTCTGCACCTTGTTTGCCGTACCCCAACCTGAGACGTGAGAAGACAACAAGAAATTTCCTGCCAAATACATCACCTTTTTCCTTGGAGCACAAACCAAAATCTACTCTTTCTGGCTCAGGTAGAAAAGGAGGCTGTTGCTGAGCACAGCAATCTATATCTTTCTGTGTATTCAGAAGGCAGGAGTAATAGGACCTCTGTGAGTTCAAGGCCAGTCTGGTTTACACAGTGAATTCCAGGCCAGACAGAGCTCCAGCCCCAGGGGAGAAGGAGGCGCTGTCATTTAAATATGTACCCAAATTAACCTTTAGAGAGTACTTAAATGCCAGGGTCACAGCCGGGCCACCATGAATAGGCCTGGCGTGAAACAGAAACAGTTCCACCTTCCACAGGGCTCTGTCCTCTGCCTTCCTCCCGTGCTTCTCAGTGTCTGCTGCCCTTGGCTGCTTCTCTCAGCAGACAGGCTTCCTCTGCCTGCTCTGGCTTTCCTGCACCCTGCTAACGCTGGTTCTTATGTGGTTTTGGCTTCTGTGGCACTGATTCTAGCCAGGCTCTCCATGGCCTGGGCACTGCACACCTGTCATATCGCCCTGTCTTTCACGGCTCTCGTTTCTTGTAACAGATGAACTGAGAGCACCTCTGGCTCCAGGGGTGGCCTTCAGCCAGGCTTGGCCCCTGGCTCTCCTGGGAGCCTGGTCTGGTCTGGTTATCCTCTGTCACTTCTGTCATCGCTCTGTGTATCTTTCTGCTGCCTCCTGGCTTTGTTTGCTCAGAGCTCCTGTTTATTCACGGTTTCTGCTTACTCATGAAGGCTGACTACTGAATGTTTCTTCACTCACCATTTTTTTTTCCTGTTTCATCAGTTCAGATGCTTAAAAGAAAAATCTTTTTAGCACGATTAATCACCACATATTTGGGTAGAACTTTTTTTTGCCAGGACACCTTCTAGGCTATTGATCCACTGTTGTTAGGTAAGGGCCGACCACTGCCTCCAAAGTAGCGGGTAGACCTGGGAAGGTCAGAGGATGCCTGCGGAGTGTAGACATATCTGTTTAAGGATTTCAACAAACTAGTTACCCAAATCCTTCTCTCTTAAAAATGTAGTGTGTGTGTTTGTCTGTGTGTGTGGTGTAGGTCATAAATGTAAAACGGAGGGTGGGATACTGAGGAGAGGAAGAGATCTTAACGGGAGGGAGGGGGTGAGAACAGAGAGACCAATGGAATACCTGTGTGTGGTGGTTGGCTTAAATGTCAGCTTGCCACAATTTAGAGCCACCTGAGCAGAGAGCCTCACTTGAAGAATTGTCTTCATTGCCTTAATCGATATGAGAAGACCTACCCAAAATGTAGGCAGCACCTTCTAGTAGCAGCCCAGATAACAAAACACAAAAGAAGAATAATTATTGACCCTATAATGGCTTGCCCTTCCCTCTGCTGCTGCTGCTTCTCCTGCTGGTGTTAGAAATAGCACTTCCAACCTGGCGGAAGAGAGGCAGAGGCAGGTGGATCTCTGTGAGTTCAAGGCCAGCCTGGTCTGCAAGAGCTAGTTCCAGGACAGCTAGGGTGATTACACAGAGAAACCCTGTCTCAAAAAAGAAGAAGGAGGAGGAGGAGGAGAAGGGGGGAAGGAGGAGGGGGAGAAGGGAAGGAAGGAAGGAAAGAAGGAAGGGAGAGAGAGAAATAAAGCAAGAAAGAATGCGAGAAAGCAAGAAAGCAAGAAAGCAAGAAAGCAAGAAAGCAAGAAAGCAAGAAAGCAAGAAAGCAAGAAAGCAAGAAAGCAAGAAAGCAAGAAAGC
>NC_022015.1:6036922-6050079 GCF_000317375.1 Microtus ochrogaster | reverse complement strand
AAGAAAGAAAGAAAGAAAGAAAGAAAGAAAGAAAGAAAGAAAGAAAAAGAGAAGAGCAAGCAAGCACTTGCAGGTTTCTGACCTGGACTGGGAATCAGTGGCACTCTGGGATCGTTCCAGGTTTCTGGCTCCAGATTGGAATTTCTGTTTCTTGGTCTCTCACATGTGAGACAATTCTTGAAAACTTTCTGAAGGCACTGCATAAAATGATGTACTAAATCCTTTTGTTTTCTCCCCCTTTAAAAAGGCAATGTGGTGTAAACTCAGAAGAAGGGCATAGTTTGGGGAAAGGAAGGGACCAGTCAGGATGCATCAGGAAGATGGAGTGAGGATGAACTAACATATAATGGCATATGCATGTCAAAACACCACAAGGAATACTTTGTACTTTAAAATGCAATTTTTCAGAACCCGAGTTACACTGTCTTTGTTACTCTTTTGCTTCACATCCAGAGACTTTATATTCCAACCATTTCACTATAATCAAAAGTAAATTTAAAGGAGAAGAGAGACTTTATTAAAATTAACCATTATGGTCTGCAGAGGTGACCCAGTGGTTAGGAGCACTGGCTGCTCTTCCAGAGGATCCAGGCTCAGTTTCCAGCACCCACATGGCAACTTAACAATCATCAGTTAACTCTAGTTCCCTGGGATCTGATGCCCTCTTCTGGTCCCTTCAGGAGAAGGCAGTGCACAGATATGCATGCAGGCAAAGCATCCATTCATAGAAAAATCATTTTGAAATTTTAAATAAATAAATCACTTCTTTTTAAAACTGCTTTTCAGTTTTAGAAATGTTAAAATATGCGAAGTATACCCCTCAAACTGGGCGATAGGCTGACAGACAGACAGATACACAGTGCTGAGGATCACCCTAAGGTTTTAAGCATGCTCACTAGCCCCTCCACCATGGAAAAACACTCCCAGCCCAAGGAAATATCTTAACTATGCAAATTTGTTTGTGTTATTGTGCATATCTATCCCACAGAAAACCATTAGAAAAAAAGCTACTTCTGTAAAGCAAAGGACATGGTCAACAAGACCATGTCAAACGACAGCCTATAGAATGGGAAAAGATCTTCACCAACCCCACATCAGACAGAGGTCTGATCTCCAAAATACACAAAGGACTCGCCGGGCGATGGTGGCGCACGCCTTTAATCCCAGCACTTGGGAGGCAGAGGCAGGCGGATCTCTGTGAGTTCGAGACCAGCCTGGTCTACAAGAGCTAGTTCCAGGACAGGCTCCAAAACCACAGAGAAACCCTGACTCGAAAAACCAAAAAAAAAAAAAAATACACAAAGGACTCAAAAAATAGATCAGCAAAAGAACAAATAACCCAATAAAAAATGGAGTACAGACCTAAAAAGAAAACTCCTAACAGAGGAATCTAAAATGGCTAAAAGACACTCAAGGAAATGTTCAACATCCTTAGTCATCAGAGAAATGCAAATCAAAACAACTCTGAGATTCCATCTAACACCTTTAAGATTGGCCAAGATCAAAAACACTGATGACAAGTTATGCTGGAAAGGTTGTAGGGTAAAGGAAACACTTCTGCATTGCTGGTGGGAGTACAAGCTGGTACAGCCACTTTGGATGTCAGTGTGGTGATTTCTCAGAAAATTAGGAAATAACTTTCCTCAAGACCCAATAATACCACTTTTGGGTATATATCCAAAGGATGCTCAATCATGCCACAAAGACATGTGCTCAACTATGTTCATAGCAGCATTGTTTGTCATAGCCAAACAACCTAAATGCCCCTTGACTAAAGAATGTATAAGGAAAATGTGGTACATTTACACAATGGAGTACTACACAGCAGAGAAAAATAATGACATCTTGAAATTTGCAGGCAAAGGGATGGAGCTAGAAAACATTATTTTGAGTGAGGCAACCCAGATACAGAAAGACAATTATCACATGTACTCACCCATACGTGGTTTTTAAACATAAAGCAAAGAAAACCAGCCTACAAACCACAATCCCAGAGAACCTAGACAACAATGAGGACCCTAAGAGAGACATACATGGATCTAATCTACATGGACAATAAAAATAGACAATATCTCCTGAGTAAATTGGGAGCATGGGGACCATGGGGGAGGATTGAAGGGGAGGGAAGAGGCAGGGAGGGGAGCAGAGAAAAATGTAGAACTCAATAAAATCAATAAAAAAGAAGAAGAAAAGCTACTAGCCATAGCATTTTTAGCTTATTCATCTTCTCATTTCTTTTCTGTAGTGAACACACGCTGTTTATGTAATTTCAAAGCACACCACACTCTAAGACATGGTTTAGAAGCCCTATCTGTTTATTGAAAATCTGAAACCAATCCTCAAGTAATTTGTCATGTCAATATTACAGAAACCAACAGCTCCCAAAGTAACCAGGAAGCTTTGGTTGCTGCAAAAGTGAGCTGGGGAAAGCGCAGGCCTGTAGTGCTGTGTCTCTTGCTGGGGGCGTGCATTTAGTTCCTACACGGGTCAGTAAACTTGAATTATTGACAGAGGGAAATGGTAAAGGTTCACCGCCACCCGCCTGGCTCCTGGACAAGCACTGCTAGACACTGTCCATGAGAGACACAAACATGGAAGTGAGCAGGCGGGGGAAATCCAGCTCTGCTAAGCACCGCTGCTCACGCTGGACAAATGCTCTTTCAAGTGGTCGGCAGGAAGCGCAGATGTTAAAGCCATCGCTATGATCTTATCATCGGTAACTGGGTGTGAAGGTGTAAAGACAATCCCATTTACAAGGGGGACTCCTTTAAATATTATGGAGCCAATTTAGCAGGAACTTAGTAAGAAAATTCCAAAACCTTAAAGACAGGCTGAAGGAACTCAGACTAGCCGGATAGCAGATGCTGTGCACGCCTGGGCAGACTAAACAAATGGCACAACCTGTGTTCACTCGCATGTTTAATGCTGCTGTGGTTTGAATATGAAATGTCTCCACAGGCTTATGTTCTGAATGCTTATTTCTGAGCTGGTGGCACTATTCTGGGAGATTACAAAAGTTTCGATAAAAGGGACCTAGGTGAAGAAAGTGGGTCCCAAGGAACTGGGTCCTCTGCAGTATCTTGTCCCTGGCCCCTTTCTAGTCCTCTCTATGTCCTTGCTGTCATGATGCGAACTACTCTGTTCTATTGCACCCGTGGCTAGAAGCAACGGGACTGTGAGCTAAGGTTAGCTTTTCCTCTATCATATGTATGCCAGGTAACTCGTCACAGTACTGAGAGAAGCAACCAAGGCCAGTTTGGCACCAATTGATGGGACACTAAGAGTTTTATAAGACAGAGCAACAAAACAGTCCCAAATTTTACATCAATAGAAGCATATCGTCAGTGTTACCCAAGAAAGAAATATACGTTACAGAACGTTTTCATGGATGTTAAAAATTGTGATGTTCTAACACAATTAGAAATTACCATAAGTCTGTAAGCTGCCATACTGGTTGCCTGGCAAAATGTGACCCACTGGTATAAATGTGGCATAAATGCTCTGCAGAGACTGTCCACTTCCTGACTGGATTGGAGGTCTGCGTGGGGGTCGGCTCTGTGGGAGTAAATTAACGCTTGGCACCGTAGAGCAGGCAAAAGTCTGTGGCTAGGAGGTCATAGGCCCTGTGGAGGATTCTGCTACTGATGTTTGATAAATGGATAGGTAGGTAGGTAGACTTCTTCTCAAGTATTTACATTTATACCCATGATCCAGTGCAGTCTTAGCCTTGGTTAGAGAAGTTTTTTGTCATTGGAGGGCAGTCAAAACAGGAACTCATAAGTGGCCAAAAATCCTGTGAAGAAGTGACTGTTGGATGCTCAGCTCTAATGGGATATCTGTTACCCCCTCCAGTGTGCAGGGAGTTTCACAGGAGAGGCTGTGGGAAGACCGTGGGATCCGGAGGGTTGGGGGTGGGGCTGTGAAGTGCTTCTGTGTATGCCGTGACCATGGTAGTCAGGAACACACAGCAGCTGTGGCTGCTTGCACAAGACCTGCTCAAAAAGGGGGTTGGCTGTAGGAAGGAAGAAGGGAGGGAGGGAGGGAGGGAGGGAGGGAGGAAGATATGGAAGTAGGAAGGGAACTCTGTGAGAAGGAAGTAGTGGGCAAGAGTTAGGGAGGAAGAGAGAGGGCAGTTAGCAGAAGGAGTCTGATCATAGCACATGTATACAGTGTGGAACAGTGAACAAATTGAAGAATAAGGAAAATTCGTTGAGTGTAGTAAGGAGCTGCTCTGATTATTCTGTTGAAGGGAATGTTAAGGAAGTCATGGCTGAAGTCCACTCAGAGGTAAATGGCATCTCTTCCAGGAATAGAACCAAGACAGATGGGGACAGCAGAGGACATGTCAGGGATACCAAGGATCACACAGAAGTCTGCTGAAGGACATGAAGGCACTTGGCACAATGCCATCATCTGAAACTACCTTAATGTGACTTATTTCCCAACCTTCCCCTCATTATTATTAGTTTTCTTATAAATGCTTTCTTGTTTAAGTTAATATTTTATTTTCCTCATTTTTATTTGAAGAGTTTCTTTTTATAACCATAGAAGGAGTAGGTAGTAACAGTTATGGACATAACATATATTAGAATAGGTAAATGAAAAATACTAAGTTAAACTGCCCCCTTCTCAATGAAATGCCTATTCTCTATCCTGATGAGGGAGCTGGCAGTCAACTCCCTGCCTGTGTCTTTCTGAGAGTTTCCCTCCACTGAAGAAAGCTGCCCTGCCCATGGTTCCAGTTCTTTCCTGGAGTTCAGTAACTTCCAACAACTGGCCAATGATGGGAGAAAGGGGGTCTAAAGCCAGGCTCTTTCGCCTCATGAAGGAAGCTCTGAAGAATAGTTCCCGTGAAAGCCTCTTTCCTTGGGTCACTGCACGGACTCCATCCCTGATTGTGTCTTTGTTTTGTCTGTGAAGATGGATTTTGCATTGTGTTGCTATTTTGCTTTGTCTTAGATGTTGCTGAGATAGGATCCCACTGTGGAATTCAAGCTTGCCTCAAACTCACTTTGTAGCTAAGGTTGGCCTCAAACTCATAGTGATCTTTCCGCTTCAGGCTCCCACAAACAGAGATTACCAGTGTGCTCCATCACACCCAGCTAGTACCACTTTGTCCAGACACCAATACTGAGGCTCCAGCCTGGTCTACAAAGCTAGTGCCAGGACAGGCTCCAAAACTACAAAACCAGTCATCCATCCGCTTGATAGCAAACTGGTTGCACTGGAGGAATCGGGAATATGTTCTGACTAGAGCGAACAGTAGCCTAAGTATGGATTTACCTTTTCTGACCTCAGGGATCCAACCCACACCATATCTAAGCAAAATATGGAGTATCTGACCATCACCCCAGAGTTCCGCATAGATATTTACTGGACTCAGAAAACTACAGCAGAGTAAACCATCAGTGTGTATGATGAGGGGCTGACTGTTCCTATTCTCTCCAGCTTCCATTGCCAGAGAATCAACAAGATAGACAACCCTTATCCAAACTAACTAAAAGGCAGAGAGAGAGAATATCCAAATTAACACAATCAGAAACAAAAAGGGGGACATAACAACAGATAGCAAGAAAATCCGGAGACTCATAGGGCATACTTTAAAAACCTGTACTCCACCAAGGAAAATCTAAAATAAAGTGCTGTTTTTCTCCAAAGTGCCACTTAAATCAAGATCAGGTAAACAATTTAAATCGACCTGTAGTCCCTAGGGAAATAGAAACTGTTGCGGGATAATTGATCACACTGATACTCCGAGACTGCTAAAGTTAACCTTGAATCATGGCGGAGTCAGTGACTAGCTGACCAAAATTAGTCATAGAGACTTTGGAGGCACAGGAAAGAGTAGGGAGGGGCTTAGGATCTTACCAAGATTTTCTATTTGAGAATCATGGAGAGGGTCAACTGGTCATTCCTTCCATGCTTTCTTGATCTATGAGGTTTTTACTCCAATATCTGACTCCCAAATTTTTATTAATAATAGAACAATTTAGATAAGCACTTCATCTAGTGTCCAATGTGCTGCACGAAACTGTGCTGGCGATAATTCTGCTGCCGCCACAGGACACACCATTCCCTCACGCTTCTGCACCCTCCAGTTCCGCAGCAGCCACCAGCAGCTATACACCCTGGCCCTGAACGCCTTCTGCCACCAATCTCGACGGGGAATACTGCAGTCACAGCCACCTGAGGTCCATACCCTCACAGGAAGCACCCTAGGCTTTCTGTGGGACTATTTCCTGGGCTCCGCTGCGCCAGCTCAGCAGCTTTGACACGTGCTCACCCCTGCTTGGGCTTCTGCTGCTGCTGCCATTGCCACACACAGTCTGCACCCTCAGTGCATGTGAGCAGCTATGGGCGTCCTTAGCCCAGCCTGTGCAACACAACGGCAGCCTGCAGCAGCACCTGGGCACCGCGTCTCACTTCCACACACACACACAGCCACACACCGGCACTGCACTGGCTAACCCTGCACAACTCCACCGTCGCTGCAGTCACTGCTGCGGACAAACAGAAAAGTCAGCAGATCTGGTGAGATGCCTGGGAATTCTCTCTCTCTCTCTCTCTCTCTCTCTCTCTCTCTCTCTCTTTCTCTTTTATTGATTTTTATTGAGCTCTACATTTTTCTCTGCTCCCCTCCCTGCCTTTCCCCTCCCCTCTTCAATCCTTCCCCAAGGTCCCCATGCTCCCAATTTACTCAGGAGATATTGTCTTTTTCTACTTTCTACTTCCCATGTAGATTAGATCTATGTAAGTCTCTCTTAGTGTCTTCATTGTTGTCTAAGTTCTCTGGGATTGTGGTTTGTAGGCTGGCTTTCTTTGCTTTATGTTTAAAAACCAACTATGAGTGAGTACATGTGATAATTGTCTTTCTGTGTCTGGGTTACCTCACTCAAAATAGTGTTTTCTAGCTCCATCCATTTTCCTGCAAAATTCAAGATGTCCTTATATGTTTTTCTTCTGTGTAGTACTTCATTGTGTAAATGTACTACATTTTCCTTATCCATATTTCAGTTGAGGGGCATTTGGGTTGTTTCCAGGTTCTGTCTAGCCTGGGAATTTTTTTTTTTTTTTTTTTTGGATTTTTCGAGACAGGGTTTCTCTGTAGCTTTTGGTTCCTGTCCTGGAACTAGCTCTTGTAGACCAGGCTGGCTTCGAACTCACAGAGATCCGTTTGCCTTTGCATCCCAAGTGCTGGGATTAAAGGCGTGCGCCACCACCGCCCGGCTAGCCTGGGAATTCTTAAAGAGGCAAGGTTTTATTTTTAGAAAAGAATCCTTCCCACATTAAAAATGGGGAACATTAATACAATGCAGGAATTCAGGACTTTGGATTTAGGACCGTTTACAATGGTTGGCTGAAAAATGGAAAAATTAAATGAAGGTATAACCAAATCAGTTAGGATTAACATAACTTCAATTCTAATTATTATCAGTTTGGTAATTCATATTTTACCCTTTAAAAGGTGGTTTGACAACTGTGCCAAATATGAAAAATTGACTGATAAGATACAAACATGAGAAAGACTTACTATTGATAAGATACAAGTTTCAGAAAGACCTAATAATGGAGCTAAGAAAAACATTCACACAGACAGAGGAATTTACAGCAGAACGTACCATACAATTGCATGACGAGACAGAAGAAGGGTAGAGTGATCCAAGGCCATTAGAAAACCAACCTTAGTTTACCCAGCTGCCATGCAAGAATGACCACTAGATGATAGGCGCCCCAAGACTATGCAGAGTTAAGTGGAATCCTGAAGAAATGTTAGAGTTTACATTTAAGGAAGCAGTTGTTTCATATGGTGCATTCACCCTATGTGAAGCAGATGTTAAACTCATGGGCAATTCAGTATAGAATTATCCCCCAAGACTGGAAAGATTTAGCAACAGCAATATTGGCAGCTAGTCCTCGGTTACAACGGAGAACATGGTGGAAAGAGGAAGCTAAGATAAGAGAAGAACAAAATGGAGCTAGAGTTATTGATATTTCCCAAGACCAGATTCTGGTGAAGGTCAGTATCCTGATTCACAAAGACAGTTTGGATTTGATTATCGCACCTTTGCTCTATGTCTTCTAGAAGCTTTGAATGCTTGGGACAAGGTTGAAGAATTAGGAAATGTGTCTGAGTTATTTACTAAAATTCTACAGGGCCCAAAAGAATCTTTTACTGATGTTTGCAAAGACTGACTTTAGCTGTAAATCGAGTAGTATTAGATCCAGAAGTTAGACAAATACTAATTGAATCTTTGGCTTTTGAGAATGTATTCAGAATACAAAGGGTGATTAGGTCTTTAAAGGCAAAACCAGCCCCAATAGATGAATGGATTAGAATTAGGGCTGATATTAGATCTTATGATAATGATGGTACTTGGATAGAAGAAGTGATTTCTAAAAATTTTAAGAAAAATCAAAATGTCAGATGTTTTAATTGTGCTAAATAAGGTCACCCGAAAAGAGAGTGTAGGCAAGGCATTCCTAGAAACAATGTTTTTTCTAGAGATAACCCAAATAGAAGGCCCTGCCTTGTGGAGTATGCAGAAGATATAGCAAAGGCTGGCACTGGACTAACGAATGCATGTCAACAAGGGTCAGGCAAGGTCACCCTTTGCCATTGGGAAACGCCTTAGAGGGCCTATTGCTGGCCCCAGTGTCAAACTTGGTTCAGTCGTTACCTGTCAACACTGGAGAAACTCATCAACACGGCAATGAATGCCTTTTGTTAAAAACCATACTGTTCTGGATGATAGAACAGTTCTAGTAAATAGAACAAAATTTTCAGGAGAAACCATAAAACAAGTATTTTGTCCAATATCTATAAACAAAGACCAAAGCTTAGAGAACAGCTTAGAGAAAAAATTGCCTTCATGATGCCTGCCTACTGAAGATAATTATCTTCTAGAAAATACCAGTGGAGAATCTTTCCACAAGGAATGTTAAACAGACCCATATTGTGACAATATTTTGTACAAAAGCTACTAGAATTAATTCATAAAGAGCTTCCTCAATCCATAATTTGCCATTGATTATATGGACGGTATCTTACTAGATGATCCAGATGCAGACACCTTAGAAAAAAGGTTTAATGAAGTAAAGAGAATTTTGCTTTGTTGGGGATTGCAAATTACTCATAAAAATTACAAAGAGGAAATTCTATTAATTTCCTATGATATAAGATAGATATACAGGAGATTCAACCACAAAAAATACAACTCAGGAGAGATCCATTATGAACTCTTAATGATTTTCAGAAACTGCCAGGAGATATTAACTGGCTGTGGCCCACTATTGGATTAACAACTCAAAACTGAGCAATTTATTTCAAACCTTACAGGATGACACAGACTTAAATAGTGCAAGAAAAATGCCAACTGAGGATGAAAGAGAATTTGCTCTGATAGAAAAGAAATTACAGGATGCATGTGTGGATCTCTTGTATCTAGAGCCTGATTGCTTTCCAGTTATTTTAACTTTTACACATTCTCCCACAGGAATTCTTATGCAGAGAGAAGATAATATTTTAGAATGGATACTTTTGCAACACAAGCAGAATAAAAAGTTAAAGACCTATGAAGACAAGTTTTCTAAATTGATTCTGAGAGGAAAATTGGTGTGGGAGGTCCTTCTGTCTATGTGTTGCTTTTATTGGTTAATGAGTAAAGAAACTGGCTTGGCCTGTAGCATGGGAGGAGGAAGATGGAGTTAGAAGCCATGGAGCTGCTGGAGACAGACGCTGGGAACTTTATTGGGTAACCCACAGCCATGTGGCAATATACAGATTAATAGAAATGGGTTAAATTAATATAAGAGTTAGCTAATAAGAAACTAGAGCTAATGGGCCAGCAGTGATTTAATTAATACAGTTTCTGTGTGATTATTTCGGGTCTAAGCTAGCCAGGCGGCCGGAAACCAATAAGCAGACTTCTCCAACAGAAAACTGAGACTTTGTCAACTAGCAAGAATAGACCCAGCAGAAACTGTGGTGCCTTTTACTAATTCTGAAATTGCCTCATTATGGGCAAAAAATGAATATTGGCAAAGAGCTTGCAATAATTTCTTGGGAGAAATTAGCACCAAATATCCCCAAAACAAGAGACTTCAATTTCTAAAAGAACTATTTGGATGCTCTCTCACAAGATACAGGGAACATCAAATTCTGGAGCAAATAAATCAGGGAAGACAGGTTATAAGTCAGGAAAAATGAGTAAAGTCATTCAAATCCCATATGATTCTGTTCAGAAATCAGAACTATATGCTATTCTCATGGTGTTATTAGATTTTCCAGAACTTCTTAATATAGTTAGTGACTCTCAATATGCAAAAAAATTGTTTTACGTATTGAAACCACTAAATTTATTCCAGATGATTCAGAACTAACTTTTTTTTTAGTTATTCAACAATACCAAGTAATGAGAAATAGAAGTCATACATTGTATATAACCCATACCAGATTCCATATGGCTCTACCAGGACCTCTAGCACAAGGCAATGATGAAATTGATGAGCTATTGGTAGGGACTGTGCTGGAAGACTCAGAATTTCATAAGAAGGACCATGTTAATAGCAAAAGTTTGAAGAAAAATTTTTATATCACTTGGCAACAAGTCAAGAAAATTATAAGGAAATGCCTACTCCTTTTCTATATAACCAAAGTCCACTACCTTCAGGAACTAACCCAAGGGACATTCAAAGAAATGAAATTTGGCAAGTGGATGTGTTTCATTTTGCAGAGTTTGGAAAATTAAAGAATGTGCCCTGTACCATACATACATATTCAGGATTTTAATGTGCAACAGCTTTGAGCTCTGAAAAGGCTTATTACGTAGCTATACATTTATTAGAAGACATGGCCATTGTGGGAAAACATGTACAAATTAAGACTGACAACACTCCAGCATGTGTCTCTAGTATAATGAACAGGTTTTTGCATATTACACCATAAAGCATATTACATTATATTGCCATACAATCTTACAGGACAAGCAGTTATAGAAAGATCTCATCATACTTTAAAAAATGTGCTTAAGGGGCTGGAAAGGTGGCTCAGCACTGGCTGCTCTTCCTGAGGACCTCAGTTCAATTTTCAGTACCCACATGGCAACTCACAATTGTTTACAGCTCCTGTTCCAGGGGATCTGACACCCTCACACAGACGTGCATGCAGGCAAAACAACAATGCACATAAAATACAAATAAATGTTATTTTTAAAAGGTATGATTAATAATCAGAAATAAATCAGGTGTAATAAAGACCCCTGAGATAGATTACACATGCTTTATTAAATTTTTTAAATTCTAATAAGAAAGGAATGACATCCAGGTAATGGTGGCACACACCTTTAATCCTAGCACTAGGGTGGCAGAGGCAGGCAGAGCTCTGTGAATTCAAGGCCAGCTAGTTCTAGGACAGCCAGGGATACACAAAAAATCCCTGTCTCGAGAAAGAGAAAAGAAAAGGAAGGAAGGGAAGGGAAGGGAAGGAAAGGAAAGGAAGGGAAGGGAATCACAGGTATAAAGAGACATTAGATAGTAAGTAGAAAAAACTGCTGAATTAAATCAGACCGTATACTTTAAAGATGTGCTGATATGTATTACATTAGGAAAGAGATTTTGTTTTTGTTTCCACAAGAGAAAAAAAGTTAGGGAAACCAGCAAGATTGATAAAGATTAGATTAAACAGGAGAGAATTCTTTTTTATTGTTTTGATTGAGCTATATATTTTTCTCCGCTCCCCTCCCCTTCTATCCTCTCTCCCATGATCCTCATGCTCCCAATTTACTCAGGAGATCTTGTCTTTTTCTATTTCCCATGTAGATTAGATCCATGTATGTCTCTCTAAGGGTCCTCATTGTTGTCTAGGTTCTCTGGGATTGTGAATTGTAGGCTGGTTTTCTTTGCTTTATGTCTAAAAGTCACTTACTAATGAATACACACTATATTTGTCTTTCTGGGTCTAGGCTACCTCACTCAATGTTTTTTTCTAGATAAATCCATTTGCCTGCAAATTTAAAGATGTTACTTTTTTCAGCTGTGTAGTACTCCATTATCTAAATATACCACATTTTCCTTATCCATTCTTCATTTGAGGGGCATTTAGGTTGTTTCCAGGTTCTGGCTATGACAAACAATGCTGCTATGAACATAGTTGAGCATATGTCCTTGTGGTATGATTGAGCATCCTTTGAGTATATACCCAAAAGTGGTATTGCTGGGTCTTAAGGTAGGTTGTGTAATAATTTTCTGAGAAATTGCCATACTGATATTCAAAGGGGCTGAACCAGTTTGCACTCCTACCAGTAATAGAGGAATGTTCCCGTTACCCCACATTTTCTCCAGCCTAAGTTGTCATCATTGTTTTTGATATTGGCCATTCTTACAGGTATAAGATGGAATCTCATAGTTGTTTTGATTTGTATTTCTCTGATGGCTAAGGAAGTTGAGCATTTCCTTAAGTGTCTTTCAGCCATTTTAGATTCCTCTATTAAGAGTTCTCTGTTTCAGGAGAGAACTCTTGATTAGGAGAAGCGATAGTTCATCAAACAGCATGGCCATTCGATCTAAACTAATTTAAAAGACTAACAAATGCCTTTCATTTGATCAGCTACAACTTGCCAAAAAAGGGAACTCCCCAAAGTTAGAGTTGGGGCAGGGTTTTATTTTTTGTCTTTCCAGAAGACTAAAAGCATTTAATTAAGGAATCTAAAGATCACTGGACAAATGAGACATTGGAGGAAGGACAAATCATCAAAAGAAATGTACCAAGAAAAAGAGTAAATTGGCCTAAAGGTATAACACACTTCCAACAGGATAGAATTTCATAAATATTCCCAAATGCTTGTTTATTCTATTCTCTATAGACATATAAAGCAAGTGGTCTTTTTGTAGTACCAATTCAATTAAAAATCAATGCTGGCTTTGGAGTTGGAGCACGGCTCTCTCCTTCTCTAAACCCAAGGATGCTTGTTAAAGGAAAATCCAAAATCTCTGCCTCATGTCAGAACCACCTGGTAAGAAACAGAAGAAAATCAAAATTAAGGGACTACTCTTTTGCCACTAATCTTACAATTCCTTGGTTTTATTTTGATTCCTTAAAACTTTCTCAAGGTAAAAATATTATCTCAAAATTTATGAGATTATTACATATGTATATTAAA
>NC_022015.1:6024535-6034662 GCF_000317375.1 Microtus ochrogaster | reverse complement strand
CCTCCATGTATGCCTGCAGGCCAGAAGAGGGTGCCAGATCTCATTACAGATGGTTGTGAGGCACCATGTGGTTGCTGGGAATTGAACTCAGGTCCTCTGGAAGAGCAGTCAATGCTCTTAACCACTGAGCCATCTCTCCAGCCCCTGAGATTCTATCTTACACCTGTAAGAATGACTAAGATTAATACCACAAGTGACAGCTCTTGCTGGCAAGGATGCAGAGCAAGGGGAACACTCCTCCATTGCTAGTTGGAGAGCAAACTTGTACAGCCACTACAGAAATCAATAAGGTGGTTCTTCAGAAATTTGGGGATCGATCTACCTCAAGATCCATCTATACCACTTTTGGGCATAGGATCAAAAGACATTTATCCTACTACAGAGACAATTGCTCAGCCTTTTTAACTGAGACTTTTACTCATAATAGCCAGAACCTGGAAACAGCCTAGATGTCCCTCAAAGTAAGAATGAATAAAGAAAAGGTAGTGCATTTACACGAAGCATTACTTGACTGTTAAAATAATGGCATCATGATACGTGCAGGTAAATCGATGGAAGCAGAAAAAATCATCCTGAGTGAGGTAACTCAGACCCAGAAAGATGTAGTATTTATTCTCTCATTTGTGGATATTAGCTGTTAAATAAATAATAACCAAGTTGCAAACTATAGACCCAGAGAAGTTAGATAAAGAGGAGGGATGTGGGTGGAGGGCATGTGGATCTTCCTGGGAGGAGAAATTAGGACAGACTGGAAGCAGGGAAGGGGGAGAGGAATAGGAGCAGAGGTGGGGGCAGGAACAAGAATGGGTATTGTAGGGCCTGGGTCTGTCCTTGTTCCTGGGGTCCATCTTGAGGCCTGTGCTCCCTCTGCCCCACTTGGTGATTAGCTGTAGGGCATTGTTGACTCCATCTTTGGTGTGGTAATTTCCCACCTGCCTGGGCAGAAATCCTTGTACAGCAGCAAGGTATATAAGGATTTCCCCAAGGTTAAATAAACGGCATTTGGCTGATCTCCTTTTGAATGATCCAGGTCTCTTTGTGTGTTCTTTCAATCTCCAGGCCCTTGTCCTACGGTACAGTGGCGGGGCGCCTACGGTACAGTGGCGAGCAAACTGTACCAAGGGGGTAACACAGAATCGGGTGTTACAGGATATCAGGCAGGGGGAGAGATGAGATGGGGAGAGAGTATGGGCAGATATGGCTGGAATTGGGGGGTTTTGGGTGGTACCGAAACCTGCCTGGTTCAGGAGGAATTGCCTGGAATCTATGGAGGTGATTCTAATAAGAACTCTTAGTAATGGAGGATACTGGGCATCTTGTTGCCAGGTGAGGCTTCCAGTGGTGGGAGTGATTGCATTCAGTTGAGTTGTTGGCTAAGGGGGTCCCATGGAAATCCCCAAACAACCCATAGTGTTGCTACAACAAAGCTTTGCTCTCTGAAAACTGAGAGTGGAGCTCCATCGCTGAGAACAACACACACACACACACAACTCACTGAACGTGGACAAGTAGAACTGGTTCCTACATGGAGCCTTCCCCCTTCTGTCTAGTGTCGCTGATTCAGGAAGGTGCTCTGCAGGCTACCGAAAGAGAAATGTGACACCAGTCCAGCCACAAAACCTGTAACCTACAATCTGCCCAGCTTGCAAATATGTTAAGACAATGGTGGCACAGAACCTGTGTCTGATTTGACCAAAGGCCCACTCCATGAGAAGAAACTCATGCCTGAAACTGCTAGAATAACCAAGAACCAGAGACTATATAGCCCAGAGACCTAGGATAAAATTAAATACTACTGATCTTTTTTTTAAAAAAGTACCAATAAAATTACCCCTAATGATATTCATCTGTACTTATCTGGTCATCATCAGTTGGGAACAAATACAAAGACCCACACTCAGACATTACTCAGAGAGAGAGAGATTCTGACTAGGAGATCTCCATCAAATCCCTCACCTCAGAGTTCAGAGAATCCCACAGAGATTGTAGGAGTCAGAGGGGATCAAGGACACCAGGAGAACAAGGCCTTCTGAACCAACTAAGCAAGCCCCTTATGAGCTCACAGAGACTGAAGCAGCAAGCACAGGGCCTCCATGGTTCTGCACCAGGTCCCCTCTGTATATAATATAGCTTTTAGCTTGGTGTTTTTATAGGACTCCTGACCATGAGAACAAGTGGGGCTTCCCTGTGGTTTCTGGTCCTCTCTATCAGAGGCTTCAGCCTGCAGAAGGGTGGGCGCTTGGGTGTAAACCCATAAGCAACAGATTTCTCTGATGGCAAAAACTGCCCAGTCGAGGGGAAGAGCCTTTCCAGCAATAGCAGTTGATGGCTCCATCCGCGTCACAGCAGACTGTACTCTCAATGGGCCTTGTCTCCACGGCCATGACCAAGACATGTAACCTCGCTGTGGGTGCCTGACAGCCTGTTTGTCCTCAAACGCTTTCCTGAGAAGCAGTGGCCTCAGAGAAAGTTGTCCAGGAAGTGGGACTCCTCAAACCTTCCAATTTTCCTTAAATAAGGGGCAGCTAAGAGGTAGTTGAAAGTCATCTTGTTACAAAGTTCCTATTGCAAACCACGAGAAAGCACTAAAAGAATTGTCGTTTAGTGGATCATAAGGTTCAGTGTTTGGGTCTTCTGTACAAACCCCCAAGGGGCAGGTTTGGGTTTTCAATGGATTTCAGGTTATGACTGTTATCTTAACTTTCTTTGTGTATATCTGAGTTTCACACAATTCATTCCTCCACTCCCATTGCCTCTGCTGTGAACAGAGAAGAAGAACAGAAGTGAAGAAGAAGGAAAAGAACAGAACACTAAGGACAAATGGACACCAGGGGACATTCAGAGAGCCAAAGAAGGCTGTTGCAAAATAAAAGTAGAGCCGGGAGGTGGCCCATGCATTTAGTCCCAGCACTGGGGAGGCAGAAGCAGGAGGATCTCTGTGAGTTTGAGGCCACCCTGGTCTACATGGTTCCAAGACAACCAGAGCTACATAATGAGATTCTGTCTTCAAAGAAAAAAAGCAAAATATTTTTTAAATAAAATAAAAATATTATGGCAGAAAATTTAAATTTAATAGAAACATTAGAAAAAAATTTAGGAAATCACTGGGGTGAGGGAGTTTTGGGAAGGGTTGAAGGACTAGAGGCAAGTAAAGTAGATGATCCATAAAGCAATTAGGAGTTCTGGAGGAAAAGAAGTTGGGAATTAGGAACACTTGGAAGATAAGAAAAAAATATCAGAAAATTAAAGTATGTTGGCAGAAATTTTTAATTCAATACAATAATTAGAAGATAAAAGTGAGGAGATCTTGAGCAAGAGGCCGTCCAGCAAAGGACTGGTACAGAAGGAATTGACAAGAGGTTTTTAACACAAATGAAGAAAAAGGGCTCTCAGATAGCTGGATGACTGACAAGAAACTGCCCCTCACCAGAGCTGGACCAGGGAAGGCATCTACACTGACATCCAGAGGTCTGGGACAGCCTGGGCTGCACAGCACTGTCAGGAGCACTGGGGAGAAACTCATGCAAGGAAACCGAAGCTTAAAAACACAAGCAAAGGAAAAGGAAAATGATGTCAGATATGAAAAGCACAGATAGGAAAGTATTTCACAACCTAAATAGTCTGTGCCCTGAAACTAGACTTAAGCACAAATATGATATAATGAAAGGCAAGAGTGGGTGAGGGAGGGTGTGTTGTTAACGGAGGCAACAGAACCAACTCTTCACCTGCTTAGGAAATCAAGAGATAATCTAACGCTGTGAAGTCAAGAGACAAATACTCCAAGCCTCAGACAAAGCAGCTACAGTGTGGCAACACGTGGTGGTGGGGGACAGCCAAGTGTCGGAGGTGGGAAGCTGGGGCCTGTGGACCACTGTCTTGTCATCGTTCAAACTTCACACGGGATTTTTCATTAGGCCCTTTTGTTTGGATTGTTTGTTAGTTAAAAACTCAGGTTGTAGGAAATAATAGAGACAAAAATACTAAGGGTAGAAAATACGAAACTGGACCAGAAGCAAATCTAGGTCCAGGGTACATTACTGCAACTGGGAGGCTAAGGTTCAGTTCTGAGCTTATAGCAGCCAGCACATAGTGGGAAATGTAACCATCCGCACAGTTTCAGAGTGTCCAGGAGACAGAAACAAACCACTTACTCAGGAGAAACAGATCTATTTGTGATACTGAGGCTGAGAGACAGTTTTCCCATTTGTCCACCTAAAGAGGACACCATGTGACAGAGTCAACCACATCCTCAACCTGCCTACAGCCAATATAACGGTGCCAGAGAGCTACTGTGTATCCTGTCTCTCGACGTAGGTCACTGGCAAGACGCCAGCACCAAGCCCGCTGAAAGCAGCTCCAAGAGGAGATGAAAACGTGCTCACAGGATAGCCTGGTGGTTAGAGGGCAGGCCCAGCTTCCAGATCTCTCTGGAACAAATGACATAACCACTCTGTCCACATTCAGTGTTCTTGTCTGTAGAATGGATTTAAATGTAATCATTTCTTAGGGTTTTGTGAAGATTAATAGAACTTTAAAAACAAGATACTCCTTGCTCAAGCTGGATGTCCTGGGCTGTGCCTGTTTCCCAGCGCACGAGGGTGGAACGCAGAAATGTCGCTTGAGTCTATGAATTTGAGATCATCAGAGGCAGCATGGTGAGAGTCAGATGGAAACAAAACAAGAATTAAGAAGATTTCCATTACACCAGATCTATTTAGGATAATAGAATAGCATAATATTGGTGGAGGATAGACACGGATCAATCATATAAGAATAATAAAGATGTAATCACTACAGAAATTCTAGCTTCATAATTCAATAGAGGAAATATTCTCTTGGCAAATTGTGCCAAACAGGATTCCCCATAGGCAAAGAAATTAATTTCAGCCTAATCGCATACATCACACAAAGATTAACTCAAAATACCTAAGAAATTTAGAAGGAAAATGCCAAATTATACATTTTTTAGGAACTGGTAGAGTGCTTGTCTAGTATGCTTGAAGCCCTAGATTCCATCCCCAACACTGCATTAGCAGTCACCAACACCATAATTCCAGCATCCAGGAGATGGAGGCAGTAAGATCAGAAGTTCAAGGTCATCCTCAGCTATAGAGAGAGTTTAAGGCTAGCCTGATTTGTGTGAGACACTGTCTACAAACAGACAAGCAGAACAAACAAATAAAAATCTCTGGTTAGAAAAAAGGGGGAGAGAGCTAGTTCCAGGACAGGCTCCAAAACCATAGAGAAACCCTGTCTCGAAAAAAACCAAAAAAAAAAAAAAAGAAAAAAGAAAAAGGGGGAGAGGGAGAAAATCTTCCAGGTCTATGGCTCGATGGAGTTCTTATATTTGGTGCCCAAAATGAAGCATGAGAAAAATTGATAAATGGGGCTTGATCAAGTTTAAAACCTTTTCTCTACAAAAGGCCCTGCCAAAAATGAAAAGATAAGACCTGAGGAGGAGGCAATAAGAACATTGTTTTGGGGCTGGAGAGATGGCTCAGAGGTTAAGAGCATTGACTGCTCTTCCAAAGGTCCTGAGTTCAATTCCCAGCAACCACATGTTGGCTCACAACCATCTATAATGAGATCCCATAACCTCTTCTAACATTGTATATGTAATAAATAAATAAGTCTTTAAAAAAAACATTGTTTTCTTTTTGTTGTTGTTGTTGTTGTTTTGGGTTTTGGTTTGTTTTTTTTTCTTTTTGAGATAGGGTTTTTCTATGTGACAGCCCTGGCTATCTTGGAACTTGCTTTGTACACCAGGCTGGCCTTGAACTCAAAGAGATCTACCTGTCTCTGCCTCCCAAGTTCTGGGATCAAAGGAGTACACCACCATCACCCGGCAAGAAACATTGTTAAGCAGACGACTGCCAAAAGACCATAAAGAGATTTCAAATGGCAATGAAAAGTCCAGAAAATGAACAAAAAGCATAAGGAAATCTTTCTGCAAAGGAGACAAACAAGCAAGCGAAAGAGCATCCCAGCCGCTAGCTATTAGGAAAACACAAACGGAAACCACCATGAGGTTGCACTGGCGTGTCACCATGCACAAGCCGTGACGACAGCAGACGTGATGCAGGAAGCTGACATTCCCAGATAACACCCGTGAAAAGGTATAGCAACTCTATAGTGTGCCTTGACAATTGATTTCAAAATTAAACCAGAGCTTACCACGTGACCCAGTAATCATATTCCTAGTCGTTTACTCAGAGTAATATTTACATATTAAAAACAATACACAAGCATTCACTGTGGGGACTGAGGAGATAGCCCAGTTGGTAAACCACTTACTCGTAAGCATGGGAACCTGAGTTTGATTCCCAGAACTCACACACAAAAGAGCCGGTGTGTAGTGGCTCAGGCTAATGTCATCACTGGGTAGATGGAGACAGGCAGATCCCTACAGCTCCCTGACTGGCCAGCTTTGTCTGCTTGGCGAGCTCCAGGCCACTGAGAGACCAAGTGTCAAAAACAAGGACAGAAAGAAAGAAAAACAAGGAGAAGGAGCCCTGAGGAATGACACCTGCAGTTGTCACTAGCCTCAATATATGTGGGCACAAATACATGTACAGAAACAGACACAAGGGGAGGATAAAAGCACTTATTGTGGCTTTACTTGTAATTGCCTGGCATTGGAAACAGCCTAAGTGACCCTGTAGTAGGCGACTGACAAAAGCCATAGTGTATCTACTGTCAGGGACCACGACTCATTGATTAAAAAATGACCAGGGGGAGTTAGCCATTGGGTTGATAGCAAAAGATTTAAAAAAAAAAAACAAAAACAAACAGGATTCGAACATTAGATGCTATGTGATTCCATCTACACAACGTTCTAGAAATGACGAAACTACAGACATGGAGATCAAATTAGAGCTCTGGGCTGGGAAAAGAGGCGTGCATGGAACAGGGTAGCATGAGGGATCTCATGGTAACAAAATGGTGCTGAATCTAGATCAGTATCACATGTGCTAGACAGAACTACACAGAACAACATGCTTATGCACACACAAAACAGCACAGGTACATATAAAAACCCTATAGGCTGAAGATATACTACAGATCATGTAGAGTTATTGCCCAGTATGCATGAAACCCAGGGCTCAAGATTCAACACACCACACACACACACACACACACACACACACACACAAACTGTTATGGTCTGAATGTGGGATATACCCCTCTGTATGTCTGAACGGTTGGTTCCCAGCTGGTGGTGTTATTGGGGGTGGTAGCAGACACAGGATATATGGCTGGCAGAGGTAGGATAGTGGATATCGGATTTTGAGATTACTAACCCAGCTCTAATTCTGGCTCAAGGTTTTGCTTTCTGATCCACCAGAATGTGAGGAGCTTCCATCACACACTCTAGCCATTGCTTCGAGCTCTCCTTGCCTCTAACATCTGTAATGACCCTTTTCATTTATGTAAACTTTACATAATAATAATAAGCTGGTTGTATTTAGCTCTGTCCTCAATGAAGAAGTAGTCAGAGCCCCAGAGGGCAGTCACATGATAACCTTAGCCTCTTAGCTTGTGCTCACAGCCTGTACAGACCACTTCACCCAAGGTACATGGTATTCAGTACCCAAAACAATGTGTTAAGGGGACAGGAGGCTGAAAGGAGTTCATGTGCTTTGCTTTGCTAAGATAAGGATCCAGCCCCACTTACTGCCAGCTACTGACTCCGCCCTCTTGCAGGTGGAGCATAAGGACCCATCTGTTCTTATTCTCATGACCCCAGCCGGCACTCTGGTCTCGAGCACTCTCCGACACTGGCTTGGCCAGGAGGATGCAGTAGGCGTAAGGGTGAGGAGTGCGGCCTGTTGTTGCCATGAGCTATGAGGTGGCAAGAGTTTCATGCTAGATGTGGTTTCCATTATAGGAAATAACAGAATCAGATTACTGAACACAGCAGGGCTCTCTCTGAGAGTCTAGGGTGAGCTGTAGGAGCAGTTCAACCCACTTATCAAAATGCTTCTTGTTCCCATCTCACTGCAGACGAAACAGTAAATGCTGAGCAAAGGAAGTTAATTTACATCTGGAGGACTTTATTCTGCTCAAAAAATAAGTTGTGGGGTCCCAGGAAGTGTTTCATATTAAAATTCCCAACAATCCATGGGCGCGTTTCATTAAAGGCTAGAGGTAGACAATGTAATGAATCCTTTTTACTAAATAAAAATTAAGCCAGAGCAGTGGTGGCACACGCCTTTAATCCCAGCACTCGGGAGACAGAGGCAGGTAGATCCCTGTGAGTTCGAGGCCAGCCTCGTCTGCAGAGCTAGTTCCAGGACATCCAGGGCTATATAGAGCAACCCTATCTCAAAAAATAAAAATAAAATAAATATAAATTGTGTTGAAACCCACGATAACTACATTACAGGTTTAGGCTTGGCTGGGCCCCGTTCTGCGGTATCCACAAAGAAGCCCCAGCTGTTGCTCCTATCACTGGGTCATCCAGCTGACCCCAAACCTACAGCAGTCCTCCGGCCTCAGCCTCCTCTGTGCTGGGATAAGAAGTGTGAGCCCTCACGCCCAGCAGAAGTATCTTTTTTTCTACACTGAAATTTTATTTTTTTTTAAAAAAAAAGTACTCTCTTTTTTGTTGTTCGATAATCTGAGGAATAAAGGGGTGTTTGTTTGAGATAGGGTATTACTCTTTAGCCCAGGCTGGCCTAGAACTCCTCATGTAGCCCAGGCTACCATGAGACTCACAGCAATTGTTTCAAGTACTAGGGTTCTAGGTGTGTCCGCCCACCTTGCCTACAATGAATTCTTTATAAATACAGAATCCCATACTGAAAATGCAACCTTTTGTGAGTCCCCACCCCCAGGCAGGGCTTGAACTCATGGTCTCACGCATGCTAATCAGGTGCCCTATGTGGGTTTTGTATTGAATATGAACAGCTCTCATTTTTAAAGGTTAAATACTAGAACCGAAGTGACCATAATTCTAATTCTAAGCCACAGTCCATATTCTACTGTGTAAGGACTGCTTCCGTCTCACGTGGTAGGGAAGCTCAAAGAAGCCTCCAGAAACATCACTGTGAAACTTCTCTCTGGTCCCCCCCACACACACTCCACCATCTCTGCTGGCCGCTCTTCTGCCTCACCAGGGGCTCAAATTAGAAACTATGTCTCTCTCCTAAGGAAACTCCAGAATCTCTGTTTCTCCTCGAGCTCTGACAGCAGTCCGTTCTCTTAGCTAATATCTCCTGTTAAAGGGGAAAAGCTCCCATCACTGGGTGGTCATGGTGCAGGAGGAAGGCCATTGGCAGGCTGGAGGGGAGGGCCATAGAAGCCCCCTTCAGAAACCCCCAGAAAAAACATCCTCCCATCAACTTTTCAGTCCAGAGGTTGTCTGTTTGTGCATTTGTCTGAGTCCTGAGAGCTACTGAAGCCAGGACCCAGGGTGTTAGACGACCGACCTACAGTTGCAGCTGTCCCCACTCCTCCTCCCTGCTGTTTTGAAAGCTGGACCAATCTAGCAGCTAAGATAAAACTCCTTCTTATGTCAACAGTCCCCCTATTCAAAGGGGGGAAACTGAGTCAAGAGACAAGATTTTTGTTTTTAGAGGCAGGGTCTCATGTAGCCCAGGTTGGCCTCAACTTGCTATGTAGTCAAGGATGGAGTACTGGGATTATAAGCGTGCACCACCATGCCTGGGTTTATGTCATGCTAAGGACCAAATGCAAAGCCTCCTCTCTCCATCAGCTGAGCCACGATCTCCCACCGCCAGAGACCTCTCTACCTCCCTCCTGCTCTCTACAGAGCTCTCTAACCCAGGATTGAGGATTCACATGGAATCTATGAATAGAATTCAGGGTGTTAGTGAACTTGGAAAGAAAACAATATTACATCCCGTCTTTGCTTAGCTCTGCCTGGAACCCAGTACTCCTTCAGGATCTGCCCCACCTCTTCATCTATACCATCTACACATACCACCTCCTCGTCTGTAGGTTTACACTGGCCTATAGCCCTTTAGTTATTAATGAATGCAGCTGTGGTGTCCACAGACCTTACAGATTTCACTAGGAGAAATCAGAGCTGTCTTCCTGTGACTCTTATATTCATAGTGGGTATCTCAAAGCATCATATTGTCAGGGCTAGCGAGATGGCTTAG
>NC_022015.1:6023124-6024210 GCF_000317375.1 Microtus ochrogaster | reverse complement strand
CTCTCTCTCTCTCTCTCTCTCTCTCTCTCTCTCTCTCTGCTTTTTGAGACAGGGTTTTTCTGTAAAACTACCCAGGCTGTCCTGGAACTCACTCTGTAGACCAGGTTGGCCTCACACTCACAGAGATCTGCCTGTCTCTGCTGGAATTAAAGGTATACACCACTACCGCCTGGCCAACCATAAAATTAATTTCTCTGCTACTTCACGACTGTAATTTTGGTATTGTTATGAGTCATAATGTGAACATCTGTGTTTTCTGATGGGCTTCAGTGGCCCCTATAAAAGGACTCTTTGGCCCCCAAAGGGTTCATGACACACAGGTTGGAAAAATCACGCCTATAATGCAATGTTTTTAATAGTTATCAGCTTTCAATAGAATTTTTTTTCTTTGGACCCTTGGGTATTTTAGATTTTTAAAAGACTCCTTTATTCAAAAAATTAATATAAAATCCACCCGTTTAAAATGCATAAATCAGCTGAGCCCAGTGGTACATGTAATACCAGCATCTGAGATGCAGAACCAGGAGGATTGCTACAAATTGAAGCCAGCTTGAGCTATGTGACAAGTTCCAGGCCAGCCAGGGATATGTGATGAGAC
Organism: Microtus ochrogaster; assembly: GCF_000317375.1. Classification (NCBI taxonomy): domain Eukaryota; kingdom Metazoa; phylum Chordata; class Mammalia; order Rodentia; family Cricetidae; genus Microtus; species Microtus ochrogaster. The sequence continues at coordinate 6,023,612 of NC_022015.1, read as the reverse complement.
TCTGCCCCCACTGCCCAGTCCCACAAAGGGTGCAACTCAGTGGCTTTACTATTATGTGATTATCACTATAATCTTGTTTTGGGATGTTTCCATCACTACAAAATCAACTTATAGCTCCTGTCAGTTACTTGAAACTCCTCTGTGCTCTCCGGAGCTTTAGTTCCCTTTATTGCCAAGTAATAATCCACTGTGTGGCTAAACTGTGGTTTTGTTTTGTTGTTGTTGCTTCCTCGAGACAGGGTTTCTCTGTGTAACTTTGGAGCCTGCCCTGACACTTGCTCCATAGACCAGGCTGGCCTCAAACTCAAAGAGATCCACCTGCCTCTGCCTCCTGATTGCTGGAATTAAAGACTGCCCAAAGGCTGCACCACAGCTCGACCCTTTAAACTGAGTTTTATTTATCTATGTCATCAGACAGTTTGACTATTTCTTCTTCTTCTTCTTCTTCTTCTTCTTCTTCTTCTTCTTCTTCTTCTTCTTCTTCTTCT
>NC_022015.1:6014815-6019078 GCF_000317375.1 Microtus ochrogaster | reverse complement strand
TGATGATGGTGATGGTGGTGATGGTGATGGTGATGGTGGTGATGGTGATGATGGTGATGGTGATGGTGATGATGGTGATGGTGATGATGGTGATGGTGATGGTGGTGATGGTGATGGTGATGATGGTGATCATGGTGATGATGGTGATGATGATGATGGTGATGATGGTGATGATGGTGATGGTGGTGGTGATGATGGTGATGATGATGTAGAGACCGACTGAACAAAACGCCTCCGGCCTCTCCATGCATATATGTGCATGTGTATGTGCACACATACATACATAAACTTGTACATACCATACCCACACAAAGTATGCTTATAATAAAGACTAACGGTGACAACAAGGTTCTAATTAACCCTGCCTGAGGGTCCCAGGATGAAGTAGATGCCTCTGTTCTGCTGACCGAAGAATAACACTGTTAAGAATGTTGGTGTACAAAGGCCATGTAGATGCCAGGGGGCTGAGTCCATACTTGGGGCCATGATATCTGAGGGTCATGCTGCCTTCGGGGCTGTACAGATCTGCGTGCCCTATGCTGCCACCTGGGGCCATGGTGTCTGTCATCAGGGCCTGAGTCACAGCCAAGGACCATGTCTGGGTCATTTTCTTACCACAGCCACGGCCCGTGTTACCACCAAAAGTCACAAGGATGTCTAGGTTCTGAGCCACTGCCTGTGGCCATGTTGGGGTCCAAGGGACTTGTCGTTGCTGGGGTCACCCTGATTTGGGTGGAGTGTGTTGATGCCTGGTGCCATGGTATTGTCTGGGGCCTGAGCTTCCTCAGGGCCATGTTTCAGTCCATAGTCCTACCGCAGCCAGGAACTATATCAATGTCCGTATCTCCTGTTACCAACGAAGACTGGTAACAGATGCCCAAGGTCTGGGCCAACACTTGAGATCATGTTCGTACCAGAGGGTCAGGCTGCCACCAGAGGCATACAGACTGGGGTGGCCTGGTGGCCTGTGCTGTCACCTGGGGCCATAGTGATACCAGTGCACAAGATGTGGCCGGGAACCATGTCTGGGTCCATGGCTGCATCGCAGCCAGGGTCTGTGGTGTTGAAACCTGTGACTCCTGTTCTCACCGAAGGCCTGCGACTGTCCATGATCTAGGCTGCCACCTGGGGTCATGCTGGAGTCTGGGAACCATACTGCTGCTGTGCTCTTGCTGGCCCAAGAAGCCTGAGCTGCCACTTCGGGGCCATAGTGATAACCAGGCCCAAGCTGCTGCTGATGGCCATTTTCTGGATCTGTGGTCCTGATGCAGCTGGGTTTGTGTAGAGTTTCACTGACCATGTTCCTACATTGGTCATGCAAACCATGTGTTAAACAATGTCTGAACCACATGTTGAAGTACAAGGGCAGTGCCAAGCTGGCCCTAGCCCTCACTGGCCCAGGGAGAGTGGCCCCACCTCACCAGAGAGCTGGCCCCACCCCCTTGGGAAAATGGGCCCCACCCCTCACCTGAGGTGACTGGCCAACTCAACTGCCACCCAGACACACATCCAGAGCTTTGAGTTGGCACACTGTGACATCTACCCAGTCTATGTCCTACTGGAGGATGTGAAGAGGTTGGCCCGTGGAACCATAGCCACAGGATCTTCACGACTAGGGGCAACAGCAGGATAGCTGAGAAGAGTCTTGGTGAGGGCCCAGCATTGATGGTGTACCAGAAACCACAGACCTTGTACCTGACCAACAACGCTTTACACAATGAACATTTGTAAGTAAAGCTGTTTGTGCAAGTGTATACTTCATGATAACCCTGGAGCTCCCAGTGCCACTAAGATGAAGAGGCAATGGAGAGGCAGGAAAGTCGGAGGAGCAAAGCAGGTTTTGTTTGTTTGTTATTATTTTTCTTTTTGATTAATATTTTTTTTTTTTGTTTTTCGAGACAGGGTTTCTCTGTGGCTTTGGAGCCTGTCCTGAAACTAGCTCTTGTAGACCAGGTTGGCCTCAAACTCGCAGAGATCCGCCTGCCTCTGCCTCCCAAGTGCTGGGATTAAAGGCATGTGCCACCACCGCCTGGCTTTGATTACTATTCTTATTTGTGTTTTTATTTTTATTTTTTCTTTTTAAGCTTTTCTTGGGGGGGGGGCTGACAAGGGTAAAGGGTGGATACAGAGGGACTGGGGAATGAGTGGGATTGGGGCACATGATGTGAAATTCCCAAAGACTCAATTTAAAAAATTTGTTTTTTTAAAAAAGAATACTGGTATAGAAGTTGTTAAATATACTTGTTAATTTGTCTAGGGAAGTATACTTAGAATTTCATGGTCTCATGGCAACTCTACGTTTAACCCTTTGAGAAACTGCTGGACTACACTCCTAAGTGGCTGCACGCTCTTCCGTCACTAGCAGTGTATGCAAAGGTTCCAATTTCTCGAGGTCCTCTCCAACCTTAGTTATTCTGTCTTTTTTATTATAGCCATCTTAGCAGGCATGAATCCAGTCTCTCCTTGTATGACGTGTTTGCATTTCCTTAATGGTTAATGGTGTTTAACATGTTTCCTTCTTCTTAAAGCTCATGTGTCTATCTTCTTTGCAGAAAGATTTCTATCTACTCCAATCTTTCGTCCATTCTTTAATTGTATTATCTTTTTATTGCTAAGTTACAAATGTTCTTTACATGTTTTGGATACAAAGCCCTTATCAGACGCATGATTTGCAAATGTTTTTCTCCCATTCTGTGGACTGCCTGTTCACTTCCTTGATGGTGTAGCATTTATAACATAAAAATTCTAGTTTGAGGCCAGGCATAGTGGGTGCACCTTTAATCTCAGCCCTTGGAAGACATGATAAGGCATATTCCTCTGCGTGCATGGTTTACATAGTGTTCTGGCTAGCTCTATGTCAATTTGACACAGCCTATAGTCATCTGAGAAAAACGAACCTCAAGTAAGGATACGACTTGGGCTGTGTGTAGACAAGCCTGTGGGAGTTTTCTTAATTAGTGATTGAGGAGAAAGGGCCCAGCCCATGGCGAGGGGTATAAGTTCTAGGCTAAAGGCAACTGCATAGTGAGATCCTATCACAAAAGAAAAAAAGAAAGCAAAACATTTAATTTGTGGGCTGAGGAGATGGCTCAGTGGGTAAGAGCACTTCTTTAAGAGTACCTGAGTTCAAATCCCCAGCACGTGTTCAAAAAAGCTGGGTGTGATCATACATTGGTCTGTATCCTTCACTGTGGTGAGTAGAGGATTCTGGGACTTGCTGGTCACCGGCCTAGCTCCACATTCAACATAAGACCATATCAAGGGAATAAGGCAGGGAGTTGATAGAGCAGGATACTCATTGTCTCCTCTGGCCCTCGCTAGCCTCTGAATGGTCATACACATGTCCCACACACATGTCGGTGGAGTTTCTCTGTCTGGGCAGTCGCTCCCAAATAACCACTCAAAGACTTATTATTAATTATAAATGATTGGCTGATAGCTCAGGCTTTTTACTAGCTAGCTCTTACATTTTAAACTAACCCATATTTTTCATCTACCCTCTGCCACGTGGCAGTACCTTCTTTCAACACAGGATGTTCATCTTGCTTCTCTCTACATCTGCTTCAAGTCTTCAGACTCTGCCCTCCTTCCTCCCAGCATTCTCTCTGCCCTGAAAATCCTGTTTAGCTATCGGCCAATCAGATTTGTATTAACAAAGAGAGAAACACATTTTCACAGTGTACAGAAGGATTATTCCACGACACACACACACATGCTCAAACACAATAACAAATAAATACATACATACATACATAAATAACAGTTTTAAAATTTGAGGTAGTTTTTTTCCTTTATTGACAGAACTTTTGACATAAAATGTTACAAATTATTATCTACGTAATGGTTATACAACCACCAAAATGTATCAAATAGTATACTATGAATGGATGATTTGGATAGTTCATGAATGAGTTTCAATGAAACTGGTTAAAAAAAAAACAAAATGACATAATGAAAAATGTAAATAAGCCAATAAATTACCTATATTATTTTTTAATTGATCCTAAAGCTGTTGCACAGCTTTATAAATATCCAGCCTCGTGTGCTTCATATTATGCTCTTAAAAATAGTATTCTGGGGGGCTAGAGATGGCTCAGTGGTTAAGAGCACTGACTGCTCTTCCAGAGGTACTGAGTTCAGTTCCCAGCAACCACATGGTGGCTCACAACCATCTGTAATGAGATCTGGCGCCCCCTTCTGGTATGCGGGCACACGTGGAAGAAATGCTGTACACATAATAAATAAATAAATCTTTAAAAAAAA
>NC_022015.1:6006264-6014510 GCF_000317375.1 Microtus ochrogaster | reverse complement strand
AAATAAATTTTAATTAATGGAAACCCATAAAAAATAGTATTCTGAAGGAACCCATAGATTTTCCTGGCTGGACGAGATGATTCATGACAGAGAAAAGGAGAACTCTTGCTCTAGATTTGAAGACACCCAATTTGTCTGGGCCTCATTTTCCTCTGCTGTAAAATAGAGGGAAAGACCACCCCTCCCGTCCCCTCCCGTCCCCTCCTGTCCCCTCCTGTCCCCTCCTGTCTCTGTGGCAGTATTTACTGTGCAGACGCTGACTGGAGAGCTGGGCTGCTTCAGTAAATTCCTCACGTCTGCAAAGCTCACTACTTCTTTTTTCCAAAGGAAGCCATTGTCTGGCGCTCACAGGAAGACTCGGCCAGAGCTCCGAGAAGTATGCTAGGGGTAAAGGTGACATAATAGGGGAAGGAAACAGTCTCTCCCAAAAGCCGTCAATTGCCTTCTGCAAGTTGCCAACAAACGGAAAGTGTGCTTTGCTTTGTGTTTAGGCGAGCCTGAATGCCGGCTTTGGGAAGATATATAAAGGGGGCTAGATGACTGGGTTACAGACACCCTCAAACAAGACAGGACACTGGTAGGATAATGCTAGCAATAGAAAAAAGCATGCACCTGAGCCATTGCCATTGTGGCTGAAGTCATCAAAAGGAACAAAAACGAGACAAATACAACCAGGGTTCTACCCTTGTCCTGGTAAAGGCCCTTCCACAATTTTACTACTCTGTGTCATTTTCCTTTTTAGAGTGAATGCCACGGGGCAAGGTGGCACAACTATGTAGCCCCATTCACCCAAAGAGAATTATGAGTTCAAGGTCATCATGGTCCACAAACATAGCAAGACCCTCTCTTTGGGGGAACAGGGGTATGTCGTAGAGGACTTAAGTAAAGACTGACTGAGTATCTTTTAAAACCAATTAAATATGACGTAACTTGCATTTTCAAAAACTTTAGCTTCAAGTCCTAAAGAGATTTAATACATTTTAACTCTTCCTGGAATCTATTTCCGCACAATAGAAATATTGATGATAATTACAAACAGAAGACAAACTATGTCCTCTCCCCACCCCCAGCACCATCACTCAATATGAAGTGAGGTGGCATGAACCTGCAATCCCAGGATGATCAGAGTTCAAGGCCAGGCTGGGCCATGCAGCCAAGTCTTATCTAAAAAAATAAATTCAAATCCTTTTGTGGGCCACTGGAAGGTAGCCCAGCGGTTGAGTCCCCAGCAATCCAAACACACACAGCAGACAAAATCTCTTCAAGCTGCAGAAGGTGGCTAACGTGTTTTCCTGATGTGTGGGAACCAGCCACCCTAACTCACAGACAGTGCTGGATTCTCGGCAAATTACTCCCTCAATGTGCTGGCATCTTTTTAACAGCCCCACTGACTCCCCAGAGGAAGAGAGAAAATCCTAAGGGGTTCCACAGTCAGGACTCCTTTCGTCCCTAGGACTTCTGGATGGTTCCTTTCCAACTATGTAGGGAAGAGGCGGATGGGCAGTGAAGAAGTGGTCATAAGCCCTGCCGAGGAGTTACCAGCCAGCTGGGAAGGGCCTGTCTGTCAGTAAGAGCCACAAGCAAACTGAGCTGCTCTTGAGGCAGCTGGGCTGGATGGCAGCCAGTCTCAACCTCCGTCCTGGGTCAGAGAGGAGATGGCGGCCAGTCTCGACCTTTTTCCTGGGTCAGAGAGGGGAGCTCCTCACAGTTGTGTGGACCCCTGCACCGAAACAAAACGTGCTCACTGGGCACGGGGTCTGGTTTCACCTTTGTAAGTGAACAGACTGAACCAGGTTTCCATAGCGGGCGGGTCAAGGGACGGGGACTGTGAGGACCAGATGAGTACGTGCTGTGTGCTGCGTCAGAAACACACGGGCTTGTTTGGAAAGACGGAAACTAAATAAAGACTTATTAGCATAAGTCGAGCATTGTGAAATTTGGTCAAAGGGTTTTATGCAAGGATGCTGTTTAAAAAAAAAAAAAGGAGCCTTCGTGGCAATGGAGAAAAATAACTCTTGTTATGTATCAACTTGTATTTTTTATGCCAACAACTGTTTTCTTTGACACTAGACCCTGGGAATGGTCTCCTAAGTTTTGGTCTTCTCCCATGAATGAGAAGCAAAGTTCTTTTCACAGAACTAAAGTGTACTTTAAGAAAGAATTTTAACAAGAATAGCAAACCAACATTAGACAACCTAATGTTTTCTTTTCTTCCTTTTTTTACCAATCTTCCTCTTTAGCTGGGCTTATCTTCAGACGTACTAAGAGGAAAAGCTGACGTCTAAGCCCTATTTAGTTCCCTTTTTGCTTTCGTAATAATTTTTCTCACATTTCCTCTATGGTGGTAGTATGTTATTGTCCTGTGAAAACCCAGCTACAAGCCAAATAGTGTCAGTTTTTCAAGAAAAAGCAAGCGTAGGACTGAAAACCAGACATCCGCATGCACTGTTTGCTCTGTGCTTGTAGGTGGTCAAGGCTTGTTTTCTGGAAGTGTGCACTGAACTATGACATCAAGGTGGTGATAGTGCACCTCCCCTGGGGACACACTCTTTCCTAAGCGCCTCTCTAGTGTACTGTGTGTTTCAGAGGAAAGGGCCTGAGGATTGAGTCCAACTGGGAAGAGTGTTACCCAGCCTGAGACAGCATGGCTGGATGCACGGGCCCAGTTTCCACACTCTTAGATCATTGCGAGCAGACAAGATCTGGGCACAGGAGGCAACTCGGTACGTTGTACACAGAGAAACATGTAGGGAGTGAAGATCTGAGTCCAGTGGGCGAGAGGGTCAAGGCAAGAGCGTGAGTTGTGAGCCACAGAAGAAGCCTGTGCCCGAGTGCCCTTCTGTTGACTGCTGAGCAGTTTGGGTTGGGTGGGTAGCCACCCGTTGCTACAGGTTGAATGTAGCAAATCAGCAGAGAGAGGAGCTATTTTTATTTTATAGACTTCCTTTTTGTCTTGATTATATTAAAACAACATTTTTATAATATTTTTATTGTTTGGGAAGTTCATATCACACGCCCCATCACACTCACTTCCTAGTCCTCCCAGGTCTGCCTGCTCACCCTGTGACCTCCCTCCCATGAAGAAGGAGGAGGAAAGAAAGAGAGAGAGAGAGAGGGAGGGAGAGAGGGAGGGAGGGAAGGAGGGAGGGAGGGAGGAAGAAACACACAGTCCAATGTGTTGCCTATGTACTCCGGGAGCATGGTCAAACACCCAGTGACCAGCCCTTAAAGAAACTGAGTCTTTCCCCACGCGCACCCCTGCCAGGAGTCCTCAGTTGTGGAGAGCTACACTTCAGCATCCTTATCACAATTGTTAAGACTTCTCTCGGATAGTTTCCTGTCTAGGCTGTTACGTTTGGGGGTGGGGGGGGCTGAGGGTAGAGATTGTCACCAAAGCCTTCTCTGTCCCTCTTTCTCAACTGTGAGACTATTGTGATCAGTGCCACTATGGAAATAACTTCCTTGCCCTTTATAGTCAGTGGGATCAGGTCGTATGAATCTCTGGCCTTTTAATTTTTCATTCTTCCTTCCATAAGTACTGTTTTTAAGCTCTGTTCTTCATAATTCTAATTTATATGTCTGCTTGGTTATTTATTTGCTTATTTAATCTTTCTTCCTTTCTTCTGATCCCCCTCCTCATAGAGCTCCATAATACCTAACACTGACAATTTTCCACCTTTGTGAACGTACAATCTGGTCTATAAACCAGAAATTTTCTTTTTTGTTGGTTTTGGTTTCTTTTGTTTTGCTTGTTGGTTTGTTTGGTTTTTGGTCTTAATTTTCAAGATAGGATTTCTCTGCATAGCCCTGGTTGTCCTGGAACTTGCTCCATAGACCAGGCTAGCCTAGATAGAACTCACAGAGATCCACCTGCCTCTGCGTCCCAAGTGCTGGGATTAAAAGTGTGCACCATCACCGCCCGGCTGTTTTCTTTCTTCTATTTGTTTATTGTTGGAGAGGGTCTCACGTATCCCAGGCTGGCCTTGAAGTTGTTACATAGCTAAGGATAAGGATGACTTTAAACTTTTGATCCTTTCTTTCGCCTCTCAAGTGCAGGGATCACAGTGCGTGCCACCACACTACCTTTTGGGTACTGGGGAGCCAACCCAGGGCTTTGTGCCTTCCAGGCAGACACTACCAACTGAGCTGCCTCTCCAGTCCCAAAACAGGACTTTGTATTGACCTGGATATCTCGGGTCGCTAATCAACTGGGTCAAGTTGGCAATAGCAACAACAGCAATAACAGTAATAATAACATTTAAATAACAGTGAGCGCAGAGGTATAAGGAGGAACTTAACATGGAGTCACAGCCTCATCTGGAAATAACTTTTCCAACCAGTTGAGAAGCACCCTAGCAGAGGAGCTGCTAGCGTCTGTAGATGAAGAGCAAAGCCGCAGGGAATCTCTCCCTCGAAGCTTAGCTTGCTGCTGTGTGAGATTCAGATGAAAACAATGGCTGCCCCTAGTAAGATTTACAAGGGTGCTTTAAAAACTCTAGGCAGGTTTGCTTTCCTGGCTCGACTGCTCTAGAGAAGTCCCCACTTAAATCCATGTACGGTCATTTTATATCTGCCATTACACACTCTTGTTTGCTGCGTGAAAGTCTTGCCAATGGGTTGTTTTCTCTTTCTGTTTTGTTTTGTGTGTTTGGCTTTTTAAAATGCTTTTTGAAACTGACAACACCCCAAACAGCAGAACAGCCCTGTGTATAAGACAGCTCCGGAAAGGCCCGAGTCAGGTACTGGGTGTAGGCGCAAGACAAACCGCATGGTCTGCCTTGGCAGCCCTGCCCTCACCTGCAAGCTGCCCCCCCACACACTCCCTTCCAAAATGCTGCTCTTCTCATGCCAATAGCTGGCTGGGCTGCTGTGAGAGGAAGCCCGTCACGGAGCGGGGAAGTCATGGGGATCGATATTATAAAAACTCAGCTTCTAAATTAAAACTTGACTTACCTTTTCAACCACATTCACATTACAAGCCCCACCTCTTAAAAGTCTCAGACAATCAAGAGTTAAGGGGTACTGGAGCTGGTGTAGTCTGGGGCTGCCATCCAGGGCCAGCTGAACAGGCAGCAGGAAGGGTTTGGTTCTGGCGAGGCTACAGACAGGCCATCTGGATGCTGGGAGGACCCAGAATGCCAGAAGCAACTTTTCAGTGTTGGGCTTCATTGAGTTTGGCCTGGAGAGTCTTAGGTATGAGAAGCAAACTGGAGTCTTCTTGCAACAGGGATTTGATGTTTTGAATTATGTAAAACAAATATCTACAACACATATTCTTTGGCAAAAAGGTCACTGGAACAATGTATACATGAGTAAACATACTTAGAGAAATGGGCGTCTTAACCATCATACACAAAGCCCTAGTTTGATCCCCACTGTGTGTGTGTATATACATACATACATACATTCATATATATGAAAGGGAGCAGATTTTTCTAAATTTAAAAGTATATAGATACTCTTAATGAGTTTCAATATTTCTGCTAGAAATTTGAATAGATTATTCAGAAAGAAAAGTTGCTTTTTATTTTCTATCGTGTTCTTCTAAAGATGTATTTTTCTTATAGACCAGCTGAAAAGTAATAGGTATTTACACTCACAATTAACTACATAGGCATAATGTCAGTGTGGGTCAAATGAAGTTACTTTTGTAGGAATTTTTTTTCCTTAGTAAAAATGAAAAACACACAATAAAAGAAAATATCCTGGAGGGGAACTGTAGCAATTTCCCTCCTCTATCACTTTCCAGCACACTTTGGAAGCCCACTCTAGAAGCCACCTCCTTCAAGACACCACCTGTTCCCCACTGGCTGTGCGCGTTTGCTTTGTTTGTGTAGTTCTTAGCTCTGAAAGGAAAACGTGAATGCAAATTCAACAAAATGAAAAATGGAGAATTTCCTTCAGAGAACCTTACCTTACCAAAGCACAGTGGATGGAGAAAGGGGAGGATTTTTGATTTTTTAATGCCCCCCCCTTTCCAAGGCATTAATTGTCCCCTAGCAGCAGAGAAGGGAATCCCACCCTTAGCTTCAGCCCAAGGTTCTAATAACATTTCAGAAGGGTGCACTGCTTTTATCGTGAACAATACCCGAGGCGTCATTAGCCTACTGCAGGGTTGACCTTCTCTCTCTCCTTGAGGGAAGAAAATAGAACAGAGCAAATGCATATGTCTGAATTATTTAAAAAAATATTATTTCCAGGAGCTGGAGAGATGGCTCAGAGGTTAAGAACACTGATTGCTCTTCCAGAGATCTTGAGTTCAACTCCCAGCAACCACATGATCGCTCACAACCATCTGTAATGAGATCTGGTGCCCTCTTCTGGCCTGCAGACAGGACACTGTATACATAATAAATAAATAATAAACTTTAAAAAAATATTATTTCCATCACGGAATGACCATTCTTCTGTTACCTTTGCTACCTCAGCAACAGGCCAGAGGACAAGGAAGCTGAGAAATAATTCCAACAACAAAGGACACTGGCTGTGGCCCATAGGGAGAGAAATACTTGTTCATGGTTCAGAGAGTACTTTCCCAAATAACCTCAGAATACATTCCTATTTTCAAAATCTAGACCAGAATATATTTTATTCTGCTGGGACAGTAAGTAGAAGCTTATTTAGAAAAAATAGAAAGCACTTATAAGAGGTAAAATAATTTCTACATGAAACTATTACTCAAATATATTAAAGAAAGGTGTCTTTACTTCTTTATAAATCTTAGTTTAGGCACATCTCTGTGAGTTCGAGGCTACCAAGTTCCAGGACAGTCAGAGCTACACAGAAAAACCTTGTCTCAAAATACAAACAAAGAAAAAAATCTCAGTTTATATTTCTGCACTTGTGTGCATGTGTGGTATATGTGTGTGATTTCAGGTGCATGTGTACCTGTGGCCTGCCCGTGGAGGTCAGAGGTCAAGCTCAGGTGCTGGCTCTCACATGCCACCTTGTATGATTCTAGTTTTTTTTTTGTTCACTGCTGCAAACACCAGGCTAGCTGGACCTGGAGTAGTCTCCGGTCTCTGCCTCCCACTTCACCTAACGTGAGCAAGGTTAAGTGTGTACCACTGTATCTAACTGAGCCACCTCCAAGCCCAGGGACTCTGTACTTCAAAGCCCACTACTATGGTTTATTTTTATCCATCAGGCACCCTGTACATCAGTCTTTAAGGGTGTACTATATGATTGTGCTTCACCTTGGCAACTGAGTAAAACTGGCAAGAAAGATAAGTTAAAACCAAATATTTAGGGACTAGAGATGATATCACATGCCTTTAATCCCAACACTCGAAAGGCAGGTGGATCTCTGAGTTCAAGTCCAGTCTGAACTTCATCTGGCCATTGTAGAGTCTCTGGACTGAAAGCCCAAACAAAGACTTCTGTGAGTTGCTTCTGGTCATGGTGTTCTGTCAGAGGAATGGAAATGAACTAGCATACAGAAAGATATTTTCACACAAGTATATAATGTGTTTGGAGAATAGTCCCCCATTCCCATTCCTTACTTTCTCGGCTCCTCTTTTTAGTACCATTTCCCCATAGACAATTTTACTTCTACTTGTATGCATAAAATCAAGGAACCACAAATGAGAGAAAATACACAATATCTATCTTTCTAACACTTCCCTAATTTGCCCAGTGTGATGATCTCGTTGCTCCCGTTTTCCTGTAAATGAATAACTTCAATTCTTTTCTAAGGCTGAGAAAGTTTCATTGCGTGTATAAGCCACATTTTACCATTCCTATCCTGTTGGCCGTTCCTATATCTAGGTTGTTTCCATAATTTAAGCACTGTGCATAGAGCTACAATACACATTGATACACAAGTGTCTCTATATGCCAACTTGAATACTTTGGGTAAATTCCTAACAATGGTCAAGCTGGGCCATATGATCAATCAATTTTTAGTTTTGTTGTTGCTGTTGTTTTTCCTTAGAACCACCATTCTACCAGTGGCAAAAGCCTTTGATCCCAGAACTCTGGAGGTAGAGGCAGGGGATACCTGTATACCTGTGAGTTCAAGGCCAGCCTGCTCTGCATAGTGAGTTCCAGGACAGCCAGAGCTACCTAGTGAAAGCTTGCCTCAAAAATAAATAAACAATTCAAAAAATAACCAGCATTCTGATTTCCATATTGACTGAACTAAATCCCCACCACATAAGGATTCTTTTGTTCATGTCCTTGCCGGCACTTGGTTTTGTTTTCTTTTTAATTTTTATTCATTTATTTTGGGTTGTTTTTTTATTTTG